>NC_134398.1:21966621-22266621 GCF_050003625.1 Haematobia irritans
TGTCTATTGAAATAAAATTTTGACAGAATTTTCTATAGAAATAAAATTTTGACAAAATTTTCTATAGAAATAAAATCTTGACACAATTTTCTATAGAAATAAAAATTTGACAAAATTTTCTATAGAAATAAAATTTTGAAAAAATGTCTATAGAAATAAAATTTTTACAAAATTTTCTATAGAAATAAAATTTTTACAAAATTTTCTATTGAAATAAAATTTTTACAAAATTTTCAATAGAAGTAAGATTTTTACAAAATTTTCTATAGAAATAAAATTTTGACAAAATTTTCTATAGAAATAAAATTTTTACAAAATTTTCTATAGAAATAAAATTTTTACAAAATTTTCAATAGAAATAAAATTTTTACAAAATTTTCTATAGAAATAAAATTTTGACAACATTTTGTATAGAAATAAAATTTTGACAAAATCTTCTATAGAAAAAAAATTGACGAAATTTCCTATAGAAATAAAATTTTGAAAAAATGTCTATAGAAATAAAATTTTGACAAAATTTTCTATAGAAATAAAATTTTGACAAAATGTTCTATAGAAATAAAATTTTTACAAAATTTTCTATAGAAATAACATTTTGACAAAATTTTCTATAGAAATAAAATTTTGACAAAATCTTCTATAGAAAAAAAAAGTTGACAAAATTTCCTATAGAAAGAAAATTTTGACAAATTTGTCTATAGAAATAAAATTTTGACAAAATTTTCTATAGAAATAAAATTTTGAAAAAATGTCTATAGAAATAAAATTTTTACAAAATTTTCTATAGAAATAAAATTTTTACAAAATTTTCTATAGAAATAAAATTTTGACAACATTTTTTATACAAATAAATTTTTGACAAAATTTTCTATAGGAATAACATTTTGACAAAATTTTCTATAGAAATAAAATTTTGACAACATTTTCTCTAGAAATAAAATTTTGACAAAATTTTCTATAGAAATAAAATTTGTACAAAATGTTCTATAGAAATAAAATTTTTACGAAATTTTCTATAGAAATAACATTTTGACAAAATTTTCTATTGAAATAAAATTTTGACAAAATCTTCTATAGAAAAAAAAATTGACAAAATTTCCTATAGAAAGAAAATTTTGACAAATTTTTCTATAGAAATAAAATATTGACAAAATTTTCTATAGAAATAAAATTTTGACAAAATGTTCTATAGAAATAAAATTTTGACAAAATTTTCTATAGAAATAAAATTTTTACAAAATTTTCTATGAAAATAAAGTTTTGCGAAAATTTTCGGTGGAAATAAGTTTGTGACAAAATTTCCTATAGAAATAAAATTTTGACAATATTTTCCATAGAAATAAAATTTTGAAAAAATTTTTTATAGAAATAAAATTGTGACAAAATTTTCTATAGAAATAAAATTGTGACAAAATTTTCGATAGAAATAAAATTTTGAGAACATTTTCGATAGAAATAAAATTTTGAGAACATTTTCTATAGAAATAAAATTTTGACAACATTTTCTATAAAAATAAAGTTTTGAGAAAATTTTCGGTAGAAATAAATTTGTTACAAAATTTCCAATAGAAATAAAATTGTGAGAGCATTTTCTATAGAAATAAATTTTTTAAAAAATTTTCTATAGAAATAAAATTTTTACAAAATTTTCTATAGAAATAAAATTTGGACAAAATTTTCTACAGAAATAAAATGTTGATAAATTTTTTATAGAAACAAAATTATGACAAAATTTTCTATAGAAATAAAATTCTGGCAACATTTTCTATAATAATAAAGTTTTTACAACATTTTCGTTGGAAATAAATTTGTCACAAAATTTCCTATAGAAATTTTCTATAGTAATAAAATGTTGACAAAATTTTCTATAGAAATAAAATGTTGACAAAATTTTCCAAAGAAAAAAAAATGTACCAAATTTCCTATAGAAATAAAATTTTGACAAAATTTTCTTTAGAAATAAAATTTGAACAAAAATCTATAGAAATACAAATTTTGACATTTTCTATAAAAATAAAATTTTGACATTTTCTATAAAAATAAAATTTTGACAAACTTTTCTATAGAACTAAAATTTTGACAAGATTATCTATAGAAATAAAAAGTTTGATAAAATTATCTATAAAAATATAATTTTGACAAAATTTTCTATAGAAATACAATTTTGACAAAATTTTCTATAGAAATAAAATATTCTACACAAATAAAATGTTTACAAAATTTTCTATCAAAATAAAATTTTGACAAAGTTTTCTACAGGAATAAAATTTTGACAAATGTTTCTATAGAAACAAAATTATGACAAAATTTACTATAGAAATAAAATTTTGACAAAATTTTCTATAGAAATAAAATTTTGACAAAATAATCTATAGAAATAAAATTGTTAGAAAATTTTCTATAGAAATACAATTTTATATAAAAATAGACTGTTGACAATTGTCCGCTGATGAATAGAAAAATTTATATCGGCTTAGCCGTCAACCCACCATCGCCGGATGCAAACATTTAGTGTTAGCTGCCGCCAGCAAAATTGGGTCGGCTTCATTCTCCGATCTCAGCTGCTAGTTTTCACATGTTCTCTATACCACTATCTTCGATGTTATCTTCCTTCCGTCAGGCCTCCATATGGTAAATCCTGTAAACTTTTACCCTATCGGATGTTAGCAAGAACGAAAATACTTTAGAAATTCTAAGTATTTTATTGATTATTGATCCATACATTACAGAGTTTATTTTTTCATGGTAGATATAAGACGGGGTTGTGGATAACTACAAAGAAACCATGAAAAGAAAGCCTCGTTAATGATCACAAAAAAAGCCCATAAACGATCGTTATTTATACGATCGACTTACGTCAAATATGTCAATAAGCAATCATAAACGTTTGGCTAAGTATTCAAATTTGATAAATCAAAATTTTTGTCCGTTATATGTAAGCAGGCATGATGACCACTAGCATAGGCTAATTTATTTATAATCGAAATTGGTGGCCGTACTTAGAATCGTTGACAGTCGAACTGATCGAATACTATTGACTTAAGAGGTACTAAATAATTGTAAGCTTTTCCTAAAAATAGATGTATTGACACGTCTCTAAGTAGTCCAAAAAATATCACAATAATCATTCCGTCCTTATCAATGTGTCTGTCTTTCCCTACGTTTATTAGCCCACCCGCGCTAGTATCATAAACAGCATTCCATCATTCCAGTCTATTTCTCCCTTATTGTGGCTGATTGACTGACTGACTGACTGCCTGAAATGTTAGCTTTTTCTAGTCAACACTTGGCGGCGTTGTGTACATATGCTCACCATGTACTAGGGATGACTTGTATGTGGCGGAGAGCCACAAGCAAGCTTTGCACAGTGGTTGATGTAGTGAGTTTGTGAATACAGCAAAAAAAACTCATTACCAAATAATCTTAAAGGTAACATAGTTCAGATTTTGTAAGCCATTACGATTACTATGGAAATCTATATGTTTTGACCGTCATGTGAAACGTCCTGCGGACTCCGCTACAAAAAAAGGAGGTCCCTTTTCAATGAACTAAATATAAATCGGGCACCATTCATTGATAAGAGCGAAGTTCACCACCTGTGATACCACCCAGGGCAGAATAGTCTAAGTGAGTCTAAAATAACGGATTGCCATTGTACTTAATCTAAACATCGACTTGCTGTTTTGGAAAAAAAGTTAATTGGCCGAAAAGACGAATATATACTTTTTTATCCCTAAGGCTAAGTACTAATGGCATCGTAAACACGGTTGCCACTCGTGCAAAAAATAATCTACCAAAATTTGACCAAATTAAAAAATTTTTAATTTGAAGTTTTTGATCACATTTTTGTGGCTAGTATGAAATACTAGCGAAAATTTGTTGGGTGTATAAATATCGCTTGAATTGGAAATGTGTCGAATTTTATATATTTTAACGATTTTAGCCAACAAGGGTAGTAATTTACTTCCACAAAAAATTTAGCTTGAGGAAGATTTTAGCTTGCACATTTGATAGTATGAAACTAAAATTGTTAAAGATATTGAATTTATATACAACTAGCGTAACCCGGCCCGCTTCGCTGCGCCTTCCGAAGCGTATTTGGAGGAACATTTTGCGTTAACTTAGTCAACTATATCCTTCGCGCTGAAAACAAATTCGAAAATATTTGAATTCTTTTAAACAAATCGGACTACTTGATTTTTCGTTTATAGGTACAAATACGGCGGGAGAGGATGTACCCTTTCCTCCAATTTTTTATATAATGTTCTGTATTCAAGTAGTTGGACAATCTTCGATATTTCTTGTGAATTTTAAGTGTGGTTTGTCAAGGAGAGGTATCCTTCTCCTCAACATATCTGAAAATTAAGCACTATATTATAATAACATACAAAGAATTACTGTTTCCCATCCAATAAATCGGAAAAAGCAAAAATAGTAAAAAATTTTACCACATTAACATTTGCTAAAATGTTGGAAAATGATGCACCCTCTACGTTGGCTGCCAATTTCATGTAAATTTAAGTTCTTTGCTAAAAAGAAGTCTGGCAGAAGCCTGTGCAAAAATCATAGAATTATGTACCGAGTTCCCATTTACGGACAACCCTCTACTTTCAATTTAAGAAGAAAAAAACGGACAAAAGGGAACCCTCCCCCCACCTTCGCTCCACTCCGACCTGATATCGGACTATCACGTATCCTATATTAATTTCGCAACTACTCAATGGTCCCTATAAATTCTATCGAAGTAAATCGACAAAGTTTATTTCAATTTTCCCCTTCCCCAACCAGATATCGAAAAATCATATACTAATTTAATTAAAAAATCATATACTAATTTAATCACCTCCTCCCACGTTCCCTTTAAATTTCAAGTAGATCGGCGATGTTTAAATTTTGCTCTATTGTTTTAAAGGGACGTCACTTTCCCCGATACAATATCGACAAACACTGTAGTGAATAGCACCCCTAACCTTCCCCGAAAATTCTTGAAACTTTCCTTCAAGTGTGGGGCAAGGAAGGTTGCCTATTCGTTCATAACCTTCCCCCACTGCCTATGTAAATTTCAAGAAAACTTAAGAATTGTTGTTATTTTTTTCCAGTTTTAGAGGAGGACCTCCTCCCCGACTAAATATCGAAAAGTGATGTAGCGTATCTTTTGTAAACGTCCCAGAAAATGTCAAGCAACTTATAAGCCTAAAAGGGCGGCCTCTCTTCCGTCCAAATATCACAAAATCAGGTATCAACTATTAATATCGTAACCTCTCCCCAGTCCTCTGTAAATTTCAAGTAACTCGGTAAAAGTTTAATTGTTTCTCTGTATGTACTTAAGAGAAGTGGATGTTTTTATTTTTATTAAAAAATCGAAAACCTGATATAAATTTCATAACCCATTTTTTCCGTAAAATTTCAGTCGGGGGAGTTTAGTTTTGTTTGTACATTAAAAAAAAATCGGGCAAAGGGGTGGTCCCCCTCCCCGCCCAAATATCGAAAAATAATGTAGCGGATTTTTGTCTAGATGCCAACCCCAACATTCAATGAAAATTTCAAGCAAATCGCATAATTTTGTTCCAAGTTTAAAAAAGTAGGGCAAGGGGGAGGTCCCCCTCCCCGTCCACATATGAAACCATCAGGTACACCATATTAATTCCATAACCTCACCGCATGTTCTCTGTAAATCCCAGATAATTTAGAGAATTTTAGTTTTTTCACTGTACTTTAAAAAAAGTCGAACAAAGGAGAGGTCCCCCTCCGCCACCAAATATCGAAATATAAAGTAGCGGATCTTTGTCTAGATACCAAATCCAACCTTCAATGAAAATTTCAAGCAAATCGGTCAACTTTGGTCCGATTTTCAAAAAGTCCGACAAAGGGGAGGTCCCCCTCCGCGACCAGGTGTCAAAAATGAGGTACCCTATTTTCACCACATGAACGCCTCCGACGATCTCTGAAAGTTTCAAGTAAATCGGTTCAGCCGTTACGGAGTCAACTCGGAACATACAAACAAACAAACAAACAAATAAACAAACATAGATTGAATTTTATATATATAGATTTTCTCAAAATGTTATTCCTATAGAAAATATTCTCAAAGTTTTCTTTATTGTTGATTTCGTTGATTTGTTTTCAGCTAAATTTCTTCATTTTTTTTTTTATAAAAAATTTTGTCAAAATTTTATTTCTATAGAAAATTTTGTCAACATTTTATTTCTATCGAAAATTTTGTCAACATTTTATTTCTATTGAAATTTTTGTCAAAATTTTATTTCTATCGAAAATTTTGTCAAAATTTTATTTCTATAGAAAATTTTGCCAAAATTTTATTTCTATAGAAAATTTTCTCAAAATTTTATTTCTATAGAAAAATTTGTCAACATTTTATTTCTATAGAAAATTTTGTCAAAATTTTATTTCTATAGAAAATTTTTTCAAAATTTTATTTCTATAGAAAATTTTGTCAAAATTTTATTTCTATAGAAAATTTTTTCAAAATTTTATAGAAAATTTTCTCAATTTTTGTTTCAATACAGAATTTTATCAAAACTTTATTTCTCTAAAAAGTTTTCTTTTTATAGACAATTTTGTCCAACATTTTATTTCTATAGAAAATTTTGCAATTATATAGAATATTTTCTCAAAATTTTATTTCTCTAAAAAGTTTTATTTTTATATACAATTTTTTCTATAGGAAATTGTATCAAAACTTTATTTCTATAGAAAATTTTGTCAAAATTTTATTCTATATAAAATATTGTCAAAATTTTATTTCTACAGAATTTTTTTTCAAAATTTTATTTCTGTAGAAAATTTTCTCAAAATTTTATTTCTATAGAAAATTTTCTCAAAATTTTATTTGTATAGAAATTTTTGTCCAAATTTAATTGTATAGAAAATTTTTCAAAATTTTCTTTCTATGGAATTTTTTTTCAAAATTTTATTTCTATAGAAAATTTTCTCAATTTTGGTTTCAATAGAAAATTTTGTCAAAATTTGATTTTAGAAATTATTACAACATTTATTCGAGCCTATTGGGCAGGAAGATTAAGGGGATTGACATCATTAAGTTACTGAAAAGAAAATGCCAGATACCCATCTCGCAAGCCTGACTATACATATATGTTTCAGTGTTGGCCACTACACATTTCCATAGTCTTTAGCGAGATCTGGCCGGGTGAGATGATCCAATTTGGTTCTTTTATATTAATTTCTTATGAAATTTACATACGAGAATCATTCTTCCCAAATTCAACCATTTTTCACCCTCACTGTGCATCATCTTTTCGTATAACTTTACAATCCCTTAATCTTATTTTTAGATTTCGATTTGTTATTACACTAATGTACCAACAAATCGATATATGTATAGTCGGGCTTGCGAGATGGGTATCTGGCATTTTCTTTTCAGTAACTTAATGATGTCAATTCCCTTAATCTTCCTGTCCAATAAGCTCGAATAAATATTGTAATAATTTCTAGTGTAAATGATTTGGACATTGAACCAGCCTGCATTGATATCAGGCTAACATAAAAAAAAATATTTCTCTAAAAAGTTTTATTTTGTTAGAAAATTTTGTCAAATTTTTAGTTCTATATAAAATTTTGTCAAAATTTTATTTCTATAGAAAATTTTCTCAAAATTTTATTTCTATAGAAAATTTTCTCAAAATTTTATGTCTATAGAAAATTTAATTTATGTTTATTTGTCTGTGGGTAAATTTTATTATTAGTTTTTTTTCGAAATCTTCTACAGCCCAATGTAATTTTCCTTATCCCAAGTATGTCCCAAAAAGTTAATGAACTAAACGTTGGTATACAGTTGAAAGATTGTACAAATAAATTCAATATAAAGCAGAAGAAAATTTTACATGGTTAAAATTGTCAATGTATAAAAATCACCATAGGATGGGGGGGTATATTAACTTTGTCATTCCGTTTGTAACATATCGAAATATTGCTCTAAGACCCCATAAAGTATATACTGGGTCGTGGTGAAATTCTGAGTCGATCTAAGCATGTCCGTCCGTCTGTTTGAATTCACACTAACTTCCGGACGAAACAAGCTATCGACTTGAAACTTGGCATAAGTAGTTGTTATTGATGTAAGTCGGATGGTCTTGCAAATGGGCCATATCGGACCACTTTTACGTGTAGCCCCCATATAAAGGGACCCTCAGATTTGGCTTGCGGAGCCGCACAGAGAAGCAAATTTCATCCGATCTTACTGAAATTTGGTACATGGTGTTGGTATATGGTCTCTAAAAACCATGCAAAAATTGGTTCACATCGGTCCATAATTATATATAGCCCCCATATAAACCGATCCCCAGATTTGGATTGCGGAGCCGCACATAGAAGCAAATTTCATCCGATCCGCCTGAAATTTGGTACATGATGTTGGTATATGGTCTCTAACAACCATGCAAAAATTGGTCCACATCGGTTCATAATGATTTAATATATACCACGTATGGACTTACATAAAATTTAGAAGACGGTACGCAATCCACGGTGGAGGGTACATAAGCTTCGGCCTGGCCGAACTTACGGCCGTATATACTTGTTTTAATTATTACCGATATTATTTTGATTTGAATTGGGGATTTTTGGGGACGAAAGCGATATAATTTGGGGAGAAGATTCGGAAAAATACTGGCAACACTGAGCTTGGGTTGCATACCAGGGATGGAAAATACAATTTTTAAGAAAGTACAAAAAAGGTATTTTTTGAGCGGAAAGGTACTTTTTACTAAATTTCAAAAAAAATTTCACTGGAAAATTATTGTCAAGAGACTAAATTTTAAAGAAAATAAAATTTTGACAAAATTTTCTATATAAATAAAATTTTGCAAAAATTTTCTATAGAAATAAAATTTTGCAAAAAAAAAAAAATCTGTAGAAAAAAAAATGTTGCAACATTTTTTCTATAGAAATAAAATTTTGCAAAAATTTCCTATAGAAATAAAATTTGTACAAAATTTTCAATTGAAATAAAATTTGACAAAATTTTCTATAAAAATAAAATTTTGCAAAAATTCTATATAGAAATAAAATTTTGACAACATTTTCTACCGAAATAAAAAATCGATAATATAGAATCGCATTCTTTTTTCGACTAAAACATTCTTGAAGTTCAATAAAATCCTGTTTTTGACTATGTCTTTTACAAAATCGAGATTTTCTTCCCACATGAACATGTCTGTTTTGCCATATTTGTAAAAGACTATTAGCAAATAAGGTTGGTAAAGACTTTCTCAAAATATTAAAATATTTTGTCAAAGCTATTGTACCATAAATCTGATATCGACTCAAAAATGTCTACACAAAAGGTACTAAATCATTCGCGCGGGTACTGCGGTACTGACCGGGGTGAAAAAGTATTGAAAAAAGTACTATAGTACTGCATTTTCCATCCCTATTGCATTCTTTTGATAGAATTCGTTGCATATTTTTAGGCAGCACATATATCCGCTTGAAAAGGTCATTAATTATAATGCGAGTTGGAATGAAATTTGATCATATCAGACCAATTTGTATATGTCAAAATCATCTAAAAGGAATAACTGATGATGGAAATTCCGTTTTCTGGACTCAGGAAATTTACATATGGTTCAGTGTCTGTTTTTATATGCATACCATTGCGAACTTTTGACTTTATTTTGACTTATTATTAGCTTTATCATTGATTTCAAACCACTGTGCAATGTCATATTGTGCGAATGCGTTGCGGCTAGCGTTCGATTATAAGATAGTTTTTTTTTTTCTACCTCCGGAGCATTCGCTCAATCGGCCGACCATATGCATATCCATATTTCTCACATTACAATAAAAGTACGCACTGCTAGCTAGAGCTAACACACATGATCACGGTCTGTTTTCAAAAAGCTGCTGACCGAGTAAGCGCGATGAATAGTTTTCTGAGGTTTTGCTAGTGGCGGCAGCAGAAGCAATAAGAGCGCGCAAAGTTTAAGTGAAATATTCTAAATTTTCAAAAATCAATATTGTTCGAAAGTTGTCAGCCACAAGACGTGTTGTGGTTTTCGGTTTATCGAATCAATAAAATTACAAAAAAAAAAAAAAATAACAAAATAAACACAGTCATCAGTGAATAAAAGCCCTATTTGATGTGAAAAAAAAAACAAAGAAAACCCTAGACAAGACAACAGCAACTGGTGTTGAGTGGCAGAGACCAAAAAAAAAAAAATAAAATAAAAAAAACAAACGAAGCCTTCGTATAGTGACCAAATTTGTGCCACCCAGTGTTACTAGAAGGGAGAGCCAATTTTTTTTGTGGTGTTGGTTAATTTGTCGTTACTTTTTTAAATTCAAATCGTTTATATTTTTTTTAATATAAAATTTATTGTAATTTTTTTATCATTGCTAATTTTGAAGTGCGTTTTTGCAACTATCGTGTAAGTACAAATTATCATTCAACGCCAATTGTTTAAGCGTTCATTGGCCTTTAAAACTTGGCCATTGCACAAAGTATGGAACCTCATTTTGATTTTTTTCCATTTTGTTTTAATTAAATTGATTTATGTCATTTGTTGTTTATCCGATTTGTGTTTAGTTTTTTTTTTTTTTATGGCAAATTATTTGCGGAACTATTGCTTTTGGCCTATGGCATAATCTTATCATGAAGGGGTGTCTAATTGAGTTTACATTATTTTCCATATTTCCATTTGATCTAATTTACATAGTTTTGTCTATAAGTGGCGTCGTTGTTTTTTATTTTTTATTTGTGATCGGTTTCATGACATCTCTATGGAATTCCTTTGATATCATTGTTTGAATTGACAACACAATGACAAATTGCTTGCTTCGAACAACAATAATGGCATAGTGACCCTATTTCACTTAACATTTGTCAAATTGTTCAAATTGCAATTAATTGCCAATTATGCGTAAAAGTAAAGAAATTTCACATATTTTGGTGATTTTTTTTTTTTGGTTATGACACATACCAAAGATATTTTGTGATATTTATTGTTAAATAATTCTAAAATATTTTCTAAATATACATACAATATGTTTAGAATAAAACAAAAAATATGTATAAAAAATCATAAAAAATATTTCGAATGGTTAGGCTTCTTAAAAAAAAAATTTAAAAACGTTTTTATAATTTTTGTTTATATTAAATTTTATTTTTTTTTGTATATGACATATTCCACAAATATTATGTGATATTTATTGTTAAATAATTCTAAAATATTTGATAAATATTATTATTTTAAAAATATGTTTAGAATAAAACAAAAAATAGGTATAAAAAATCATAAAAAATATTTCGAATGGTTAGACTTCTTAAAAAAATTTAAAAACGTTTTTATATATTTTGTTTAATATTAAGTTTTGTCTTTTTTTGTATACGACACATTCCAAAAATAATTTGGGATATTTATTATAAAATAATTCTCAAATATTTTATAAATATATATATTTTAAAAATATGTATAGTAAAATTTAAAAAGCAAAATATAAAAAAATTTTTATATTATATTTTGCCTTTTTTTGTATATGACACATCCCAAAACATTTTGTGATTTTTTTTGTTAAATAATTCTAAAATATTTTATAAATAAATATATTTAAAAAAATAGGTTTAAGATAAAATTTATAAAATAAAAAATATGTATAAAAAATCATAAAACCTACTTCAACCATTCGACATCTTAAAAAATTTGGAAAAGTCGATTTTACGATCCAGCAAAAAAATGGAAGTGCTTCTAAAGGCACAACTTTAAAAGCACTTCAAAAAATGTTCTCCCAAAGATGTTCTTTATTTTGACTACTCAGGAAGCTCTTTCACTCAAAAATAGTTTACTTGGATCCAAAGATTTTGACCTTCCCTTAAGGATTTTGGTATTGATTCCGAGCCAAAGATGAGGCTTCTTTAAAGTAAATAAATTTTTAGCGACATATCTGGCTTTAAATCTAGGACCAATAAAATTAAAATTAGGATACAGATCTCATTTATCAAATTTTCATTCTCTTTTCGCGGTTTATTAATAAAGGTATGTCCAAATGTCCGTTTAAAAATCCAAATTATAACGGATATTTCAAATTAAACAAACTTTTCCTAATTCCAATAAAAACTTTAAACAAAAGATGCTAAATCCTCAAAATAAGTCTTAGCCTATATTTGAAGCGTTTTTATCTTAAATCTAAAGTTGTAATATTTCAGTTAATTTAATGACAATTTTTTTAAATGAAAAATGTGTTTCTTTACTTTAGGGAAAATTAGCCTTAGTACAAAGACATGCGACTTTAAGGGAGGGACGCAAATTTACAAAATGTGTGTCCTAAATTTAATGAAAAAAATTTTTGAAACAAAGATTATAAACTTTATTTTAATTAAAATTTCATTATTTTAAAGAAATTTGTCCTTAATATTTTGAAAATTTCGCATCCTTAAATTTAATTTGCGTAATCTTTAATATCACGTAAATATTTTTTCAGTGTTTAATTCAATTTTTTGTAACTCACTTTTTTCATATTTTTCAAAGGAAATTTTAACTTTTTCTGTTTCAAATTGGTTTAAAACAGAATAAGGATTAATAAAATGGTACAAATTATTAAGATTTCTTCGAAAAAAAAAAAATGCAAAATCCATTCTTAAAAAATACCACTTTTTGAAAACATTTGATGTCAAACGTTTCGGACAAGCGGTACAATGCTTTAAAAATCATAAAAATTTATAAAAAATTATTTAATTGGCAAATTATTGAAATTTTTTTAATTTACATCCAAAACACTAAATTCGGATCACACCTTAACAAGTATTGCAAATTCAGTGCAACGGCATTTAAAATGGTGGACATCCGTCCTATGGCAAGCCCGTGTTAAATTCATCGTTTCTGCGCCAATTTTGCACCACTTCCGGATCCAAAAAGAACATATTTACAACTTTTTTGGGGACGCTTTTTTTGTATCATATTATATTTTGTCGTTTTTTTGCATATGACATATTCCAAAAATATTTTGTGATATTTATTGTTAAATAATTCTAAAATATTTTATTAATATATAGATATTTTAAAAATATGTTGGTAAAGGAAAAAAACATGTATAAAAAATCATAAAAAAATATTTCAACCATTCGAATTCTTAAAAAATGTTGAAAAATCGAGTGTACGACTTTTTAATTTTTTTTATATTATTATTTATATTATATAATATTATAATTTGTCTTGTTTTGTATATGATCATTCCAAAAATATTTTGTGATATTTATTATTAAAATATTTTATAAATATTTTATAAATATAAATATTTTAAAAATTGGTTTACAATAAAATTTATAAAACAAAAAATCTGTATAAAAAGCATAACAAATATTTAAACTATTCGACTTCTTAAAAAATGTTGAAAAATCGAGTTTATGACTTAATGGAAATATTATTCGAAAACGAAAAAAAAATTGAAAAATTGTACGTTTTGGCAATTTCCGAGAATTCTGCTTATATTATAAAAATTTAGAATAAAACTTATAAAAAACGTATAAAGTAGGGATTTTAAAAGAATCAAAAGTTGACTTTTAGAACCTTCGGTTTTTCAAAATTTGGAAATGTGAAATTTTTCCTCTCAGTAATGCTGAGTGTTCCAAAACTTCTCTTAGATGTTTCACCACATTTTGTAACTCCGTTGCGATTCGGAGATCCCCTGTCATTGAGTTAAACATGGAATCGGGTGCAAGGCCGTAGCCAGGATTTTAATTCGGGGGGGGGGTTCAACTTAAAAAAAAAAATATTCATATAATGTAGAAAATTTTATTTATGCATAGGTATGTATACAATATTTTTATAATATTAAATTGAGCCGACGGGCTTTTTGGGCAGCAAATAAATCAATGACTTCTTCAGTCGGCACATTTATTCGGCGATGAACCGACATTAATGCCAATCCATTGAGTATACTCTCGCTAGTCGAATTTCTAAGATACGTCTTTAATCTCATCATTGTTGAAAATGAACGTTCGGATGAGCACGTAGTAACTGCAGGGATGGAAAATGCAGTACTATAGTACTTTTTTCAATACTTTTTCAACCCGGTCAGTACCGTAGATTTAGAAAAAATAAAAAATAAGATTTAAATTAATATTGAATCTTTGGATTAAGAAAAGTTGACTTGGATATGAAGATGGATATTCCTTCAATGATTTTGTTTTTGATTCCGAGCCAAAGATAAGGCTTCTTTAAAATAAGGCATGTTTTTACGGAGCTAAACTGAAAAATATATGTACGTGATATTAAAGACCACGCAACCTAAATTTTAAAATATTAACGAAATTTCCACAATATTAAAGACTAATTTCTTTAATGTAATGAAATTTTAATTAAAATAAAGTGTACTATCATGACTTTAACAAAAAGTGTTATATGTAGGACACAAATTTTGGAAATTTGAGCCAAGGCAAAACTTCTTTAAAGTAAAGAAAAACATTTTTGATTTAAAGTAATCGTCCTTATCTTTTGAATCTTTGGTTGAAAGTTTTTTTTTCCTTTAATTAAAATCATATTTTTTTTACTTCGAAGTATCCGGTATAATTTTTATTATTAAATTGGCATCTGTTTGTACATGTATACCTCGAAGAGAATGAAAATTTGATAAATAAAATATTTATCCTAATTTTAATGTTATTGATCGTAGATTTAAAGCCAGATAGGTCACTAAAAATGTCTTTATTTTAAAGAAGCAGCATCTTTGGCGCGGAATCAATAACAAAATCCTTAGGGGAAGTTCAAAATCTTTGGATCCAAATAATTTTTTTTTAGTGTATCTAGCTTAAGATCTAGGCCATAGGCGTAGGAACGACTGTGGGGTGGGGACTTAGACCCCGCAGAAAAATTTTAGACCCCCACCCCCCAGAATTTGAAAACCTATTTACGAGTTTCCACTGTGGTGCAAAATCTGCGAAGAAGCGTTGAATTTAACGACGAACAAGTAATGAAAAGATTTAACTTTTTTTTTCGTATTTTATCAAATGATATCCGATCCAAAAGCTAAAATTTCAATGCTTAGTGGGATTTAGTACCTTTTGTGTAGACATTTTTGAATGATAGACATTTTTGAGTCGATATCAGATTTATGGTACAATAGCTTTGACAAAATATTTTAATATTTTGAGAAAGTCTTTATCAACCTTATTTGCTAATATTCTTTTACAAAAGAAAAACAGATATGTTCTGTGGGAAGAAAATCTTGATTTTGTAAAAGACATAGTCAAAAACAGGATTTTATTGAACTTCAAGAATGTTTTAGTCGAAAAAAGAATGCGATTCAATATTATCGATTTTTATTTCTATATAGAATTTTTGCAAAATTTTATTTTTATAGAAAATTTTGTCAAAATTGAAAATTTTGTAAAAATGTTATTTCTATAGGAAATTTTTGAAAAATTTTATTTCTATTAAAAAAATTTTGCAACATTTTTTTTGCAAAATTTTATTTCTTAGAAAATTTTTGCAAAATTTTATTTATATAGAAAATTTTGTAAAAATTTTATTTTCTTTAAAATTTAGTTTCGTGACAATAATCTTCCAGTGAAATTTTTGTTGAAATTTAGTAAAAAGTACCTTTCCGCCCAAAAAATACCTTTTTTGTACTTTCTTAAAAATTGTATTTTCCATCCCTGAGTAACTGGCAAAGTGACCAAAATTTTTAAAAGAATATGCACGTTTGGAAATATCACTTTATTGCACTCTCCAAGTGCTTCCATCGCTGAATTAGGCAGGTTCTTTTCGCAGGTTTTACGCCATTTCATTTACACATGTGTGTTTGGCTGTTTCGTTGTTGTTGCTATGGCCAAACAAACCCGCTTGTTCTGGGAAGCAGCGAATACCTAACTATATAGCTACTAATTTATAAACACCCCTACTTACGCTCCGCATTACACCCCATGTGTTTTAGCGGAGAGTTTAACGTGAACATGTCGCTGAATATAACCAATAGACTATTCTCTGCATTATCGATAACCACCAATTTGGTAGCTGAAAATTCACACATAATTTGTACACACTTCTCTACCCACTGAAAAGGATAGTGAAAAAATGCTAGCTAAATAAGCACTAATTGTGCTAGAATGATTTTTATAATTTTTTATTAAGCCAAATTTATATTTGGACTTTAACTAAATATGTTATTTAGTTTATAAGTAAAATAATTAAGTTATGACTATACAAACAACAAGGAATTATTTTAATATTCGTGGTAAGACGCATTTACTTTCAAATTGGCACTTCTTTTGTCGCTGCATTGTTAGGCGTATGTGTTGTTATGGAGGTCCAATCCTGCTAGAAAGTAAATAAACTGCACCTGAAATTTGAATATAAATATGAAATAAATATAGTTGCTATATAATAGAATTATTACTAATTTTTTACTTACATTTTTCTTTCGTTTTGATTACCCTATGAGAACTCCGTGTCCGACCAAACCATTTGCAACCCAGAGAACAACTAAACAAATTATGAGAAGTGGAATTTTTGTGACGTCTTCTAGCGGGACTTTGCTTATTTTTGTTCAGTAAACCAAACTTCACCTTACGATTATATCATATCTTTTTATGCATTACGCGTAACCACCGAAACTCTATTCCGATCATAAGTGTGTGTGTTTTTGTTTAGTTTTGCTAGAGACACTATTTTGTACATTACTTTTAGATACCAAAATTAAATGGTCCCTGGATTATATTTTTGAATTTCTCTCTCATTTATTTTCTGTGAGAGAGACAGCGTCTTTCTTATCGATTTCATGCTCAACTGGTAATGCCCAATATAATCTATCGATTATTTAACAGATTACTTTATGGTGCTGAATTGGATGTAATGGAAGGGTACATTATATACATACAGAAAACGGGTCTTTAGTACTTTTTGAACTCATTATTCTATACCATAATAACCTCCTGAACATTGGGAGTGCTTATATAGGTAGGGAAAATTCGACAATAGCTATTTGCCGAACAAGCGGGAAGCGAGTCATGTTCACAAAAAGAACCACAAACACACATAAAAAGCAGAAAGACATTTTCCAAAAATGAAATTTGTGGTGCGAGAACAAAAACAAATTTTTTTTACCGTCGTTTGACGGGCTTTTCAACTAGTATTCTATGATTTGTGCAAGTTTTATAGGTAAGCGTTTTTCAAAATAAAACCTCCAGCTTTTCTTCAACATCTTCGATAAGATTTTTCTATGCAGCTAAAAATATATATTTATTTATATAAAAATATTCATTCATTTCGGGGGGGTTTGATCCCCCTCATCCCCCCCCCCCCTGAATACGGCCTTGATCGGGTGGCACTCAGTGATAAGGGAGAAGTTTACTGTGGTATCAAAATAAAATATCGGGCAGCCACTATACATATCCTAAACTAAACTTCGAAAAATTCGAAATTTCGATGTTTTTAGAGTTTGAAAAAATTAAATTTTCAACTTTCACAAAATTTTAGGATTTGGGAAAATTGGTCTTACAAATTTTTGACTTTTTCAAAAAATTACTTTTCGACCTTTCGAAGTTCGACCAATAAAAAATTTGAAAAAATTGGCTTTTCGAGTATTTGATCTTTTCAAAATTTGGATAGTCGACTTATTGGGTTTCCACTTGTCAAAGTTTCCAGCCTTTCCACAATTTTTGGGAAATGTGGGAAAAACGACTTTTTGACCTTTTGAAATTTGGAAAACTCGTCCTATTATGAAGTTGAAAAAATGGCTTTCCAAGTATTTTTTTTTTTTTCAAAATTTGGAAAAGACGATTTTTTTGGTATTCCACTTGTTAAAAATTTGGAAAAGTCAACATTTTGATATTTATGTTAGATGTTTGTAAAAAACTTGACTTTTCGATTATTTGGTTTCCGTTGTTTGGGTTTCCACTTGTTCATAATTTGGAAAAGTCAACATTTTGAACTTTAGATGTTTGTAAAAAAGTTGACTTTTCGTTTGTTTATATTTTCCAAAATTAAATTAGAATATTGGTTTCTGGACCTTTGTGGGCTTTCAAAATTTAAGAAAAGTCCAGTTTTCGACATTTTTAGAGAAAATTCGACTATTCGAGTTTTTGACTTTTTCAACATTGGAAAATTTATTTTTTTTTTTAATTTTAAAAAATTGGCTTTTCTTTTTTTTTCGAATATTTCTAAATTTGGAAAGTGGAATTTCCGACATTTTCGCACTTTTAAAATGAGAAAAAGTCAAATTGTTAAGTTTTTAACTTTTTGAAAATTTTTAAGCTTTCGACTTTTTGAAAATTTGGAAATGTTGACTTTTCTATTAGTTGACTTTTTCAAAATTGCAATTGTAAAAACGTAGATTTTTTGATTCATTTTTAGTTTGAAGTTTCACCAATTACCGAAAAGTTTTTCAACGGTAATGTTGGTGACCTATCAGTAATGTTGGTGACATTTTTGAATGTATCAAAACTTCTCAAAATTAGTCTTAAGTTTTGAAAAATTAAAATTTTTGAAAAGACGATTTTCGAATTTTTAAGATTTAGAAAAGTCAACTTTTCGACATTTTTATACCCTCCACCATAGGATGGGGGGTATATTAACCTTGTCATTCCGTTTGTAACACATCGAAATATTGTTCTAAGACCCCATAAAGTATATATATTTTGGGTCGTGGTGAAATTCTGAGTCGATCTAAGCATGTCTTCCGTCCGTCCGTCTGTGGAAATTACGCTAACTTCGGAACGAAACAAGCTATCGACTTGAAACTTGGCACAAGCAGTAGTTATTGATGTAGGTCGGATGGTATTGCAAATGGGCCATATCGGTCCACTTTTACGTATAGCCCCCATATAAACGATTGCCCAGATTTGGCTTGCGGAGGCTCTAGAAGAAGCAAATTTCATCCGATCCGGTTGAAATTTGGTACGTGGTGTTTGTATATGGTATCTAATATTCACACTAATATTGGTCCACATCGGTCAATAATTATATATAGCCCCCATATAAACCGATCCCCAGATTTGGCTTGCGGAGCCTCAAAGGGAAGAAAATTTCATCCTGATCCGACTGAAATTTGGTACATGATGTTGGTATATGGTCTCTAACAACCATGCAAAAAGTGGTCTACATCGGTCCATAATTATGTATAGCCTCCCATTTCACCGATCCCCAGATTTGGCTTGCGGAGGCTCTAGGAGAAGCAAATTTCATCCCATCCGGTTAAAATTTGGTACATGATGTTGGTATATGGTCTCTAACAACCATGCAAAAAGTGGTCTACATCGGTCCATAATTATGTATAGCCGCCCATTTCACCGATCCCCAGATTTGGCTTGCGGAGGCTCTAGGAGAAGCAAATTTCATCCCATCCGGTTAAAATTTGGTACGTGGTGTTTGTATAGGGTATATAATATTCACGCTAAAATTGGTCTATATAGGTCCATAATTATATATAGCCCCCATATAAACCGATCCCCAGATTTGGCTTGCGGAGCCTCGAAGAGAAGAAAATTTTATCCGATCCGGCTGAAATTTGGTACATGATGTTGGTATATGGTCTCTAACAACCATGCAAAAAGTGGTCTACAACGGTCCATAATTATATAGCCCCCCATTTAACCGATCCCCAGAATTGGCTTGCGGAGCCTCTAAGAGAAGCAAATTTCATCCCATCTGGTTAAAATTTGGTACGTGGTGTTGGTATATGGTAGAGGTGTGCACGTGACACGAAAATGTCGTGACTCACGAAAATGACTCACGCGTGAGTCACGCTCATGGCAGCGGCGTGAGTGTGCGTGAGCGTGATTAACAAACCAAAATGACGTGCGTGAGCGTGAGTCACGAAAATATTATCTTCGTGAGTGTGCGTGAGTAAAGATGTACGCTCACGAAAATAATCCTGCTCACCAATATAAAACGCTTAAGAGTTAAATTCATTTAAAATTTTAGGGACACCTGGGATGTTAAGAGTGTAATAACGCTCTCGATTTTAATAATGCTCATGTTTTCAGACGCCTCGCTATGGTAAATTACTCAAAAAATTGTTCGTGAGTCACGACATTTTTCGTGAGTCACGGTATTTTTCGTGAGTCACGACATTTTCAGGCGTGAGTGTGCGTGAGTACAAATTTTCTTTTCGTGAGTGTGCGTGAGCGTAAGTCCTACCAAACAATATCGTGCGTGAGTGTGCGTGAGTAAGATTTTTCCGTCGTGAGTGTGCGTGAGCGTGAATAAAATATTACTCACGTGCACACCTCTAGTATATGGTCTCTAACAACCATGCAATAAGTGGTCCACATCGGTCCATAATTATATATAGCCCCCCATTTAACCGATCCGCTGATTTGGCTTGGGGAGCCTCAAACAGAAGCAAATTTCATCCGATCTTTAACAACCATGCCAGAATTGGTCCATATCGGTTCATAATTATATATAGTCCTCATATAAACCGACCTCCGGATTTGGCTTGCGGAGCCTCAAAGAGAAGCGAATATCATCCGATCCGGCTGAAATTTGGTACATGGTGTTGGTATATGGTATATAATAACCATGCAAAAAGTGGTCCATATCGGTTCATAATTATATATAGCCCCCATATAAACCGATTCTCAGACTTGACCTCCGGAGCCTCTTGAAGAAGCAAAATTCATCCGATCCGTTTGAAATTTGGTACCATTCGCTAATGTATGGCCGATAACAACCATGCCGAAATTGGTCCGTATCGATCAGTATTATATATAGCCCCCAAATAAACCGATCCCCAATCACAGAAAAATCACGATTGCCACTCGAGCCAAAAATAATCTACCAAAATTTTATTGTCAGTGAAAATTTTGTCGAAATTTTATATTCCAAATATCAATATATAATTCGAAATATAATTTCTATACAAAATTTTGTCAAAATTTTATTTCTGTAGAAAATTTTGTCAAAATTTTATTTCTATTAAAAATTTTGTCACAATTTTATTTCTATAGAAAACTTTGTCAACATTTTATCTCTCAAATATCAAAATATAACTCAAGATATAATTTCTATACGAAATTTTATTTATGTAGAAAATTTTGTCAACATTTTATTTCTATAGAAAAGTATAATTATCGCAAAAAAGTTCATATCGGTTCGTAATTATTTCTTCCCTATATATATCGGCCAAGAACTGAATATATACGTATTTAATCGACCTTTCTTTTGTCTACTATATATTACGCATGGACTAACTTACAATTTAGAAGATAATGTTAAGAAGTTTTAAAATGTCTGGCCATCGGCCGCAACCAAAGTAATTTAATTGTGAATGACCGTCTTTAGTAGAAGTTTCTACGCAATCCATGGTGGAGGGTACATAAGATTCGGCCTGGCCGAACTTCCAGCCGTATATACTTGTTATTTTTTTAAATTTTAAAAAGTTAGTTTTTCAAGTTTTCGGATATTTTAAAATTTGGAAAGTTTAAAAATGTGGAAACTTCTAAAAAAAATAATTTTTGTTGTGTGTTTTGGAAAAATCGTTTTTATTTTTTTTTTAGAAAAACCGATTCTTGGATTTTTAACTTTTTAAAAATTTCGAAAAGGTTTTAACTTTGTCAAAATTGCAAAAGTAATTATTTTTTAATTTAAGAAAATTGACGGTTTCAGTTTTTGCCTTTTTCAAAATTTAAAAAAATTGAGTTTTCTGCCGTTTGTCACTTTTAAAATATGATAAAGTTTAATTTTCAAATTTAAGATTTTTTTTGAAATTTTGGAAAAGTCAGTCTTTTTGAAATATGGAAAAATCTAATTTTTGGCATTTTGATATTTTTCAATTTTTGAAAATCCGACTTTTTGAAAATTAGAAAAAGTTGACTTATCGAGTTATCTTCTTATTCAAAATTTGATTTTGTTTAATCGACTTAGGAGAAGTCGTTTTTTTCTAAAATCGAGTTTTCTTTCTTTTTGTAATTTCTAATTCTAATTTTTCCAAATAGGAATTTTTCCTTTAGTTAATTACAGAAATTTAATTATGTCTTTAAATTAATGAACAATATTTTCTTAATTAACCATATCGATATATGTAAATGAGTTTTGTTTAGTTTTTTAAACTTAACGGACATTTTCATTCCTGGTGGTTACAATGGTTAAAAATGGTTAAAAATGGGTTTTTAGTTTTTTTAATTTTAATTTATTTTAATTGTTTTGTCTTGTGTTGTTTAGAAACGTATTAATGTTGCAACAATGTTTTGATACTGGCGAATAAGGTCATGCAATTTACACCAATTGACCAAAATTAGTTATATGGCCCATTATCGTAGCACTTGCCGCACTTCAACTGTCTGCTATTAATCCGACTCGAAGATATCAATTATGTTCTTGCTATTTATGGTAAAAATCGGTATAAATCGAAATTATATGCAATTCATTTTTTTTACAAAATCGATCAATCATAAAAGATTTTTTTGTAATAAAAAATTTTCATCAAAATCCATTTTAAACCAAAAATCTATTTATAATAATTGTTAAAAAAATATTGCAAAGTAAACTAAACCATAACAAAAGAGATCAAAAAGTAAAGAAAAAATTTAAAATAAAAAACATCGTCACCATAACCAAACTCTGTAATTAAAGCCTATAAATGAAGTTCACACTTTGGTTTTACAACCACAAAATCTATGGTCTATCCATTCGCTGCAGCTGCTTCTGCTGCTGGTGTCTTATAAACCGATCAACAAGCCCCAAAAATGGTAACAATTTTTTTTGAGATAGTAAAAAACTAAAAATTTAATTTATGAAGAAAAATATTGAATTTAATTTGTGGGGTGGTGCGAGGGATCATTGATCAATGACCAAACAGGAATTTTCTACCATCGGCCAAGCGTAAAAAAAGGTGCTAATTGGGATCATTAAAATTTATGGAAAAAAAATATCAAAATGTTGCAATCAAAATAATCAAAAACGAAAATCGAAATATGGAACAAGTGATCATAAAATAGATAAATTTGATATGACCAATTGATTTCGTTTTAACTAATTGTGTGGAAGATATTAAAATCTTTATTGCGGTGCTGGTTTTATTTTATCAACAAAGGAGAATCTTAAGTGAACCGCATAGTTATAGATTTTATTGAGATATTGAATATCTATAAAATCAAATGTATTTTATCAAATCAGTTTTTTAAAGAAATGCTACGAGGTTTATCATACCATTTGTGTTAGGTTAGGATAGGTTAGGTATAGTCAGGCCCATATTTTATGTTATTTTATTCAGTGTAGAACTTCTCCTTTATCAATGAGTTCTATATAAATTAAATTAAAAAAAAAATCCTATAAAAATTTCTATAGAAATAAAATTTTGAGAAAATTTTCTATAGAAGTGAAATATTGACAAAACTTTCTATTGAAATAAAATTTTGAGAAAATTTTCTATAGAAATTAAATTTTGACAAAAATTCCTATAGAAATGAAATTTTGACAAAATTTTCTGTAGCAATGAAATTTTGACAAAATTTCCTATAGAAATTAAATTTTGACAAAATTTCCTAGAGAAATGCAATTTTGACAAAATTTTCTATAGAAATGAAATTATGACAAAATATCCTATAGAAATGAAAGTTTGACAAAATTTCCTATAGAAATGAAATTATGACAAAATTTCCTATTGAAATCAAATTTACACAAAATTTCTTATAGGAATAAAATTTTGACAAAATTTCCTATAGAAATGAAATTTTGACAAAATTTCCTATAGAAATGAAATTTTGATAAAATTTCCTATAGAAATGATATTATGACAAAATATCCTATAGAAATGAAATTTTGACAAAATTTCCTATAGAAATGAAATTTTGACAAAATTTCCTATAGAAATGAAATTTCGACAAAATTTCCTATAGCAATGAAATTTTGACAAAATTTCCTATAGAAATGAAATTTTGACAAAATTTCCTATAGAAATTAAATGTTGACAAAATTTCCTATAGAAATGAAATTTTGACAAAATTTCCTATAGAAATGAAATTTTGACAAAATTTCCTAGAGAAATGCAATTTTGACAAAATTTTCTATAGAAATGAAATTATGACAAAATTTCCTATAGAAATGAAATTTTGACAAAATTTCCTATAGAAATGAAATTTCGACAAAATTTCCTATAGCAATGAAATTTTGACAAAATTTCCTATAGAAATGAAATTTTGACAAAATATCCTATAGAAATGAAGTTTTGACAAAATTTCCTATAGAAATGAAATTTTGACAACATTTCCTATATAAATGAAATTTTGACAAAATATCCTATAGAAATGAAATTTTGACAAAATTCTTATAGAAATGAAATTTTTGACAAAATTTTTACAAAATGTTCCAAAAAAATGAAATTTGACAAAATTTCCTATAGAAATTAAATTTTGACAAAATTTCCTATAAAAATGAAATTTTGACCAAATATCCTATAGAAATGAAATTTTGACAAAATTTTCTAGATAAATGAAATTTTGACAAAATTTCCCATAGAAATGAAATTTTGGCAAAATTTCCTATAGAAATGAAATTTTGACAAAATTTCCTGTAAAAATGAAATTTTGACAAAATTTCCTGTAAAAATGAAATTTTGACAAAATTTCCTATAGAAATGAAATTTTGACAAAATATCATATAGAAATGAAGTTTTGACAAAATTTCCTATATAAATGAAATTTTGACAAAATATCCTATAGAAATGAATTTTTGACAAAATTCTTATAGAAATGAAATTTTTGACAAAATTTTTACAAAATGTTCCAAAAAAATGAAATTTTAACAAAATTTCCTATAGAAATGAAATTTTGGCAAAATTTCCTATCGAAATGAAATTTTGACAATATTTCCTGTAAAAATGAAATTTTGACAAAATTTCCTATAGAAATGAAATTTTGACAAAATATCCTATAGAATTGAAGTTTTGACAAAATTTCCTATAGAAATGAAATTTTGACAAAATTTCCTATAGAAATGAAATTTTGACAAAATATCCTATAGAAATGAAGTTTTGACAAAATTTCCTATAGAAATGAAATTTTGACAAAATTTCCTATATAATTGAAATTTTGACAAAATATCCTACAGAAATGAAATTTTGACAAAATTCTTATAGAAATGAAATTTTTGACAAAATTTTTACAAAATGTTCCAAAAAAATGAAATTTTGACAAAATTTCCTATCGAAATGAAATTTTGACAAAATTTCCTATAGAAATGAAATTTTGACAAAATTTCCTATAGAAATGAAATTTTGACAAAATTTCCTATAGAAATGAAATTTTGAAAAAATTTCCTATAGAAATGAAATTTTAACAAAATTTCCTATAGAAATGAAATTTTGACAAAATTTCTTATAGAAATGAAATTTTGACAAAATTTTCTATAGAAATGAAATTTTGACAAAATTTCCTATAGAAAAGAAATTTTGACAAAATTTCCTATAGAAATGAAATTTTGACAAAATTTCCTATAGAAATGAAATTTGGACAAAATTTCCTATAGAAATGAAATTTGGACAAAATTTCCTACAGAAATAAAATTTTCACAAAATTTCCTATAGAAATGAAATTTGGACAAAATTTCCTATAGAAATAAAATTTTGACAAAATTTCCTATAGAAATGAAATTTTGACAAAATTTCCTATAGAAATGAAATTTTGACAAAATTTCCTATAGAAATGATATTTTGACAAAATTTCCTATAGAAATGAAATTTTGACAAAATTTCCTATAGAAATGATATTTTGACAAAATTTCCTAAAGAAATGATATTTTGACAAAATTTCCTAAAGAAATGAAATTTGACAAAATTTCCGATAGAAATGAAATTTTGACAAAATTTCCTATAGAAATGAAATTTTGACAAAATTTTATAAAGAAATGAAATTTTGACAAAATTTTATAAAGAAATGAAATTTTGACAAAATTTTATAAAGAAATGAAATTTTGACAAAATTTCCTATAGAAATGAATTTTTGACAAAATTTCCTATATAAATGAAATTTTGACAAAATATCCTATAGAAATGAAATTTTGACAAAATTCTTATAGAAATGAAATTTTTGACAAAATTTCCTATAGAAATGAAATTTTGACAAAATTTCCTATAGAAATGAAATTTTGACAAAATTTCCTATAGAAATGAAATTTTGTCAAAATTTTCTTTACAAATGAAATCTTGACAAAATTTCATATAGAAAAGAAATTTGGACAAAATTTCCTATAGAAATGAAATTTTGACAAAATTCTTATAGAAATGAAATTTTTGACAAAATTTTTACAAAATGTTTCAAAAAAATGAAATTTTGACAAAATTTCCTATAAAAATGAAATTTTTACAAAATTTCCTATAGAAATGAAATTTTGACAAAATTTCCTATAGAAAAGAAAAATTTTTTTATTATACTACTAATACTAAAATAAAGAGATTTTAATTAAACAATCTTAGCTTGTTTGTTTTGGGAATAAGGCCTCTCAGTGTAATATTTGCACCGAATAGAAGATTCCTCTCCCATTTTAATATATTCGGCCCACCTGACTGATACTAGCTTACTTATTTTTAATGGTGTTATTTAGAAAATGATTTGAATTTCATAAAATTATTTATGTGTTTTTCATTTCAAGAAATAAGCGATAATATGGAGCCAAAGTATTTAAAAACCGCAAAATCCATTAGAAATCAAAAGTCGTAAAATATTTTTTCTAGCATATAAAAATAGATGGATATTGTGTCGACTAATGTCTTGGCATATGAAATCAAATAGATTTGTAATATTTCCTCGTATTAAAAAACAAAAACCAACAGCATAGCACTAAAAATGTCATGGAATGAATTAAATCAACGACCATTACCTGCTGCAGTGGCCACCACCAAAAAGGTAATAAAATCAATAGACCATGATTATCAATGTAGCGCCAGGCGTGGGCCATCCAAGCACTCACTCAGCCAATTGACGTCGATCTTCACACCACAAATGGATGAACAAATTGAGAATTTGTTAAAGACCCTGGAATTAATGGACTGCACAAAGGCAAACGCAATAATCACTTTTGTTTTCTGTTGATGTATTTTTCCATAGAAAAAAGATCGTAAAATTTCATTTTCCAAAGTCACTGATTTTTGTTTATTCGGGGGAGGCAAATGAAAGGAAAAAAACAAAACAACTTAAAATAAGTGATTTTAAATAGCCATTAATACCCTAAACACAAATCTTATTAAAAGTGTATAAAATTTGTTTTATGCGGTATTTTAATTCAATGTAGAAATTTGTAAAAAAGTGTCATTGGTAGGTGTTTTGTTTGAATATGCATGTTGTTGTTAAATAGTCAAAAAAAGTACACTGAGAAAGAATAGCCATAAGCATAAAGATAGACGACGTATTTCTCTGACAAAGAGTTTAGTTCATTAAATTCTAAGGACAAGTGTTAGATGATCGAATGAAATCGGATAAAATTTGCTCCTTCAGGAGCTCCAGTTGCCACAGTTGGTCGAATTCTAGCAAAAATTGTAGATTTTTTATTGTTTGCTAGATTGGTAGAATTCGTGAAATTTTGAAAAATTTTCTATAGAAATAAATTTTTGGAAAAATTTCTGTAGAAATAAAATTTTGACAAAATTTTCAATGGAAATAAAATTTTGACAAAATGTTCTATAGAAATAAAAATTTGACAAAAAATTTCTATAGAAAATAAATTTTTACAAAATTTTCTACAAAAGTAAAAATTTGACAAAATTTTCTATAGAAATAAAATGTTGACAAAGTTTTCTATAGAAATAAAATTCTGACAAAATTTTCTACAGAAATAAAATTTTGACAAAAGTTTCTAAGAAAATCAAATGTTGAACAAATGTTCTATGGAAATAAAATTTTGACAAAATTTTTTATTGATATAAAATTTTGACAAATTTTTCTATAGAAAGAACGTTTCTATAGAAAACAAAATTTGACAAAATTTTCTATAAAAGTAAAATTTTGATAACGTTTTCTATAGAAATAAAATTTTGACAAAAGTTTCTAAGAAAATCAAATGTTGAGCAAATGTTCTATGAAAATAAAATTTTGACAAAATTTTCTATAAAAAGCAAATTTTGACAACGTTTTCTATAGAAATAAAATGTCGACAAAATTTTCTATAGAAATACAATTTTGACAAAATTTTGTATAGAAATAAAATTTTTAAAAAATTTTTTATAGAAATTAAATTTTGACAAATTTATATTTCCACAGAAAGAAAATTTTGACAAAAATTTCTATAAAAAACAAATTTTGACAAAATTTTCTATAGAAATAAAATTTTGACAAAATTTTCTATAGAAATAAAATTTTGACAAAATTTTCTATAGAAATAAAATTTTGACAAAATTTTCTATAGAAATAAAATGTTGACAAAAGTTTCTCAGAAAATCAAATGTTGAACAAGTGTGCTATGGAAATAAAATTTTGACAAATTTTTCTATAAAATTTTGACAAAATTTTCTATAGAAATAAAATTTTGACAAAATTTTCTATAGAAATAAAATTTTGATAAAATTTTCTATAGAAATAAAATTTTGACAAAATTTTCTATAGAAATAAAATGTTGACAAAAGTTTCTCAGAAAATCAAATGTTGAACAAGTGTGCTATGGAAATAAAATTTTGACAAATTTTTCTATAGAAAGGGCATTTCTATAGAAAACAAATTTTGACAAAATTTTCTATAGAAATAAAATGTTGACAAAGTTTTCGATAGAAAAAAAATGTTGACACAATTTTCTATAGAAATACAATTTTGACAAAATTTTCTATAGAAATAAAATGTTGACACAATTTTCTATAGAAATAAAATTTTGCCAATATTTTTTTATAGACATAAAATGTTGACAAAATTGTATAGAGCAATAAAATTTTGACAAAATTTTCTACAGAAACAAACAATTTTACAAAATTTTCTATAGAAATAAAATTTTAATAAAACTTTCTTCTACAGAAATAAAATTTTGGCAAAATTTTCTATAGAATTACAATTTTGAAAAGATTTACTATATAATTAAATTTTTGCCAAAATTTTATATAGAAATAAAATTTTGAGAAAATTTCTTTAGAAATAAAATTTTGATAAAAATCTAAAAAAATAAAATGTTGACAAAGTTCCTAAGAAAATAAAATGTTGAGCAAATGTTCTGTAGAAATAAAATGTTGACAAAAATTTTCCATAGAAATGAAATTTAGACAAATTTTTTCTATAGAAATTTTGACAAAACTTTCTATAGAAAACAAATGTTGCCAAAATTTTCTATAAAAGTAAAATTTTGACAAAATTTGCTATAAAAATTAATTTTCAAAAATTTGCTTAGAAATAAAATGTTGACAAAGTTTTCTATAGAAATTAAATAGATATAATTTTTCTATAGCAATTATATAGAAATAATTTTCTATAGAAATGATTGTTTCACAAATTTTTCTATAGAAATAAAATTTTGAGCAAATTTTCTATAGAAATAAAATTTTGAGAAAATTTTCTATAGAAATGAAATTTTGAGAAAATTTTGTATAGAAATAAAACTTTGACAAAATTTCCTATGGAAATAAAATTTGCACAAAATTTCCTATAGAAACAAAATTTACACAAAATTTTCTATAGAAATCAAATCTTCACAAAATTTTCTACACAAATATTATTTTTGAGAAAATTTTCTATAGAAATAACATTTTGAGAAAATTTTCTATAGAAATAAAGTTTTGACAAATTTTTCTATGGAAATAAAACTTTTGACAAAATTTTGTATAGAAACAAAATTTTGACAAAATTTTCTTAAGAATAGAATTGTGACAAAATTTTCTATAGAAATAAAAGGTTCAGACAATTTTCTATAGAAATAAAAATTTGCCAAAATTTTCTATAGATATAAAATGTTGACAAAATCGTATAGAGAAATAAAATTTTGACAAAATATTCTACAGAAAATTTTCTATATGGAAAATTTTCTATATGGAAATAAAGTTTTGACAAATTTTTCTATAGAAATAAAATTTTGACAAAATTTTCTATAGAAATACAATTTAGACAGAATTTTCTATAAAAATAAAATTTTTCCAAAATTATCTATAGAAATAAAAATTTGACAAAAATTTCTATAGGCATAAAGTGTTGACAAAATTTTCTAGAGATATAAAATTTTGGAAAAAATTGTCTAGAAAATAAAATTAGGCAAAATTTTCTATAGAAATAGAATTTTGACAAAACTTTCTATAGAAATAAAATGTTGACAAAATTTTCTATATAAGTAATTTTGCCAATATTTTCAATAGACATTAAATGTTGACAAAATGTTATAGAGAAATAAAATTTTGACAAAATTTTCTACAGCAACAAAGAATTTCATAAAATTTCCTATAGAAATAAAATTTTGACAAAATGTTCTATAGAAATAAAATTTTGACAACATTTTCTAAAGAATTTAAATTTTAACAAAAGTTTCTAAGAAAATCAAATGTTGAGCAAATGTTCTATAGAAATAAAATTTTGACAAAATTTTTTATAGAAATAAGATTTTGACAAATTTTTCTATAGAAAGAAAATTTTGACAAAAATTTCTATAGAAGACAAATTTTGATAAAATTTTCTAAAAAAATGAAATTTTGACAAAATTTTCTATAGAAACAAAATTTTGACAAATTTTTCTATAGAAAGAAAATTTTGACAAACATTTCTATTGAAAGAAAATTTTGACAAAAGTTTCTATAAAAGTCAAATTTTGACTAAATTTTCTGTAGAAATAAAATTTTGGCAAAATTTTCTCTAGAAATCAAATGTTGACAATGTTTTCTATAGAAATAATTTTTTTGACAAATTATTCTATTGAAATAAATTTTTGACGAAATTTTCTATAGAAATTAAATTTTGACAACATTTTCTATGGAAATAAAATTTTGATAAAATTTTCCATAGAAATAAAATTTTGACAAAATGTTCTATAGAAATGAAATTTTGAGACAATTTCCTATAGAAAAACTTTGACAAAAATTTCTATGGAAATAAAATGTTGACAAAATTTTCTATAGAAATTAATTTTCAAAAATTTTTCTGTAGAAATAAAATAACTGTTGACAAAATGGAAATAATGAAATAAAATATTGACAAAGAATTGGGTTTTATTTCTACCCTGTGCTAAATTTGAGAGTGATCGGAATCAAACTGCAATTGGTACTTTCCACACCAAAGTATATGAATAGCCAGACGGACGGACATCGCTAAATCTGCTAAATAGGTCAAAGTGAGACCCTATGTCAAATTTAAGGATGGTGATGGATCTGAACTTTGAGGTGTACTTTGCACAAGAAAAAAAAATATGAATAGGCAGTCGGATAGGCAGACATATTCTTACACTGCTAAATCTAAGATGACCGTTATTCTAAACGATTAGTCTCGGACTAGTCCTTCTTGATGTTACATACAAATGCACAAACCTATTATACCATGTACCATAGCAGCCGTGATTGAAGATCAATTGATTTTTTCTGAATTGAATTTTTTAATTGATTGGATACATTTTTTAATTGATTTACTTTTTTAAAGACTTTCCCAACAAGAAATTCATCGGAAGTGGAAAATGGGACAGAGGATCCTAGGATGTGTTTCAAACAAATATTTGTAGAGCATCTTTTTGCTGTGATATATATATATTTTTTTAGAGGACATGTAATGGTTTTCTATATAGTTCGTTTTTTATCAAATGCCATAAACTACGTAAAAAATTCCCAAAAAATTTCCCATCATCCAAAAACAAAAACCGATTTCTCTACATTTCATTTCGCAGCCGTTATAATCTTAAATAATCAATGATTTTATTTATTACAGCATAAAAATTCCTCAAAAAAATATTCAGCATTATATGCACATTGATCTTTACTATCATCAATTTCATTTTTGATATTTTATTACAATTTTATGATTTTGTTTTCTGACGATTTCGAATTTAATTTAGGTATTTCTTAATAGTTGTAGAAATTTATTATGGCACCGATCAAATATCGATCGACACATTGGTCAATTCAAAATCAAACTCATTTTGTTTATTTCCACAACTAATCGACCAAGTTGATATCGTTGGTAGGGGTCATAAAATAGTTTGAAATTTAAAACTGCTCCGTCCTGTTGCTCTATCCATATTTCGATGAAGGAGCTTTACAGACTGTACAATTTATATACAACATTTTTTTTTTCTTTCTAAAATGTCAGACATTTAAGCTCTGTCGGAGCCATTCGTTCGTCAAGGAAATGCGAATTTTATTTTGTAAAAAAAACAACAACAAAACTAGAACTATTAAAATGCCTGGCTTAAGTTTCTCTCCATCATAAAATACATATTTTGTTTAATTATTTCACTTAACATTCAAGGAATACTGCTGTTTGGTTTATGTCTGTATCTAAATTGTAGAAATGCAGAAAAAATATGAAGAAATAAAATTCTCTATAAAAAAAATGTAAATTTAATTAGCTGGGTGGGTTATGTAGTTATGGCATAGATGCTTATACAGTGAAACCTCTAAGAAAAGGACAGTAACGGTCGTCTCAATTTTATCCATATTTGGGAGGTTAATTATAATGTAATAATATAGCAAATGTCTCCCAACAATAGTCAACTTTTGAGAGGTGTCCGGTTTTCAGAGTGTCCAAGTTAGAGAGGTTTCACTGTAATACTTTTAATTAGATATTTAAAAATATACTTTATTTATATTATTATGATTTTATTATCACAATTCTTTTGCTTTGTTTTCATCAACTAAATTTTTTGTTTACCATTTTTATGGACTGCTAAAACTTAAAAAAAAATATTTTTTGATTTTTTCGTTATATTCGATATCATTTCTATTTTCGAAGAATTATGTTATTCCACCCATGGTTTATTATGATGTTCCATTCATTGTCAGTGCGAAAAAAATGTATTAGTTATATTGTTGATACGATTTATGTTTTTTGCATTGCTAATTTTTTCTAATACGAGTAGTTTCTGACAATGGCAGCATACTAAATAGTTGAACATGATATAATTCAATTAAAATTATGAGCCACCAGTCATATCAACATTTTTTTGTACATTTAGAGAAACAACTTTAATACATAAATATTTGTAAAGTTCGTACCATTTACAGGGCAATTTTCAAAAAAAAATATTGGAAGTTGTTCCAAAAAACATTTATTTTTTTAATTCACTTTCGCCGAAAAAATTATTTTTTTTCTTTAATCACGAAATTAATTTATGACAGTATTAATTGAGTAATTAATACAATTAATTGACACAAGGAAGGAAGGATCCAGAAGGATCCAGACTTCACCCTCCAGGAGGCTCCAGAATTCATATCTGAAGAGTGGGCTTATATTGGGGCTTATATAATCACAAATCGATTTTTGACATTTCACGTCAAATATCAACCAGATCGCATGAACTTTGCTCCTCCAGGAGGCTTCTCTATAAGTCAAATTTAGGAATCAGGTACAGGCGACTTTTTGCATGATTGTTAGAAAGCTTACATTTAAATCACGTTCTAAATTCTACCAAAAATGGTAGATTTTTTACTGCTTGTAGATTGGTAGACTTCTTGAAGTTTTGGTAGATTTTCCAAAATATTCCTCTCCAACTATAGAAAAAAAATTTTTAACAAACTTTTCTGTACAAGGTTAGGTTAGGTTAGGTTAGGTTATGTGGCAGCCCGATGTATCAGGCTCACTTAGACTATTCAGTCCATTGTGATACCACAGTGGTGAACTTCTCTCTTATCACTGAGTGCTGCCCGATTCCATGTTAAGCTCAATGACAAGGGACCTCCTTTTTATAGCCGAGTCCGAACGGCGTTCCACATTGCAGTGAAACCACTTAGAGAAGTTTTGAAACCCTCAGAAATGTCACCAGCATTACTGAGGTGGGATAATCCACCGCTGAAAAATTTTTTGGTGTTCGGTCGTAGCAGGAATCGAACCCACGACCTTGTGTATGCAAGGCGGGCATGCTAACCACTGCACCACGGTGGCTCCCTTTTCTGTACAAGTAAAAATGTTGACAAAATTTTCTATAGAAATACAATAATAAATAAAATTTTGACAAAATTTCTACAGAAATAAATTTTCAAAAAATGTTGGCAAAATATTCTATAGGAATAAAATATCGACAAAATTTTCTATAGAAATAAAATTTTGACAAAATTTTCTGTATAAATAAAATTGTGACAAAATTTTGAAATAAATAAAGTTTTCACAAAATTTTCATCAGAAATAAAATTTTGACAAAATTTTCTACAAAAACAAAATTTTGACAAAATTTTCTACAAAAATAAAATTCTGACAAAATTTTCTACAGAAATAAATTTTTAAAAAATGTTGGCAAAATATTCTATAGGAATAAAATATCGACAAAATGTTCTATAGAAATAAAATTTTGACAAAATTTTCTGTATAAATAAAATTTTGACAAAATTTTCTATAGAAATAAAATTTTGACAAAATTTTCTATAGAAATAAAATTTTGACACATTTTCTGTAGAAATAAAATTTTGATAAAGTTTTCTGTATAAATATAATTTTGGCAAAATTTTGTACAAAAATAAAATTTTGAAAAAATTTTCTACAGAAATAAAATGTTGAAAAACTTTTCTATAGAAATAAAATTTTGACAAAATTTTCTATAGAAATAATATTTTAACAAAATTTTCTATAGAAATAAAATTTTGACAAAATTTCTACAGGAATAAATTTTTAAAAACTTTTCTGTAGAAATAAAATTTTGGCAAAATATTCTATAGGAATAAAATATCGACAAAATTTTCTATAGAAATAAGATTTTGACAAAATTTTGTGTATAAATAAAATTTTGGCAAAATTTTCTACAAAAATAAAATTTTGACAAAATTTTCTACAAAAATAAAATTTTGACAAAATTTTCTACAGAAATAAAATTTTGAAAAAATTTTCTACAGAAATAAAAATTTGACAAAATTTTCTACAGAAATAAAATTTTGACAAAATTTTCTATAAAAGTACAAAGGTTATAATAGGAGAGTTCAAAATAAATAATTATGCAAGTACTGAAATAAACTACTAAAATAAAATAATGAAACATTTCTTTGGACGAAAAAAATCCTATTAATCACAAAAATGTGGTATGTTTGACACTTAAAAATGTTTTTTTTTTAAATTTTGTAGATTTTTGGTAAAATTTTCTATAGAAATAAAATTTTAACAAAATTTTTTGTACTAATAAAAATTTTGACAAAGTTTTCTATAGAAATAAAATTTGAACACAATTTTCTATAGAAATAAAATTTGGACATAATTTTCTATGGAAACAAAATTTGAAAAAATTTTTCTAAATTATAATAGGAGAGTTTCTATATAATAAAAAGTTTATACATAATAATAATTTTGACAAAGTTTTCTATAGAAATACAGTTTGAACATAATTTTCTATAGAAACAAAATTTGGACATAATTTTGTATGAAGATAAAATTTGAACAAATTTTTCTATAGAAATAAAATTTTGGAAAAATTTTATATAGAAATAAAATTTTGGCAAAATTTTCTATTGCATTAAAATTTGAACACAATTTTTTATACAAATAAAATTGTGACACAATTTTGTATACAAATAAACTTTTCACAAAATTTTCTATAGAAATAAAATTTGACAACATGTTCTATAGAAATAAAATTTTGACAAAAATCTATAGAAATAAAATTTTGATAAAATTTTCTATAGAAATTTTACAAAATTGTCTATAAAACGAAAATTTTGACAAAATTTTAGTATTATAGACAATTTTGTAAGTAAAATTCTTTCTATAGAAGTAAATAGTAGAAATAAAATGTTGAAAAGATTTTCTATAGAAATAAAATATTGGCATAATTTGCTATAAAAATATACTGTTGACGAAATTTTCTATTGAAATAAATTTTGAGAAATTTTTCTATAGAAATAAAATTTAGAGAAAATTTTCTATAGACATAAAATGTTGACAAAAGTTTATATAGAAATAAATTTTTTTTTAGAAATAAAATTTTGGGAAAATTTTTTATACAAATAAAATGTTGAGAAAATTTTCTATAGAGATAAAATTTTGACAAAATTTTCTATAGAAATATCATAAAAGTTCTTAGTGATACTGAATTTTCTGTAGAATTGAGTTGTAATAAAATTGGCTATAGAAATAAAATTTTGACAAAATTTTCTAAAGAAATAATATTTTGGCAAAATTTTCTATAGAAATAAAATTTTGAAAAAATTTTCTACAGAAATAAAATTGTGACAAAATTTTCTATAGAAATAAAATTTTGACAAAATTTTTTATAGAAATAAAATTTTAACAAAATTTTCTATAGAAATAAAATTTTGACAAAATTTTAAAAAATTTTCTGTAGAAATAAAATTTTGGCAAAATATTCTATAGGAATAAAATCTTGGCAAAATTTTCTATAGAAATAAGATTTTGACAAAATTTTCTGTATAAATAAAATCTTTGCAAAATTTTCTACAAAAATAAAATTGTGACAAAATTTTCTACAAAAATAAAATTTTGACAAAATTTTCTACAGAAATAAAATTTTGACAAAATTTTCTTCACAAATAAAATTTTGACAAAATTTTCTTCAGAAATAAAGTTTTGACAAAAATTCTCTACAAAAATTAAATTTGAATTTTGAAAAAATTTTCTACAGAAATAAAATTTTGACAAAATTTTCTGTGTAAATAAAATTTTGACAAAATTTCATACAGAAATAAAATTTTGACAAAATTTTATACAAAAATAAAATTTTGACAAAATTTTCTACAAAAATTAATTTTTGACAAAATTTTCTACAAAAATAAAATTTTGAAAAAATTTTCTGCAAAAATAAAATTTTGGCAAAATTTTCTACAAAAATAAAATTTTGAAAAAATTTTCTACAGAAATAAAATTTTGACAAAATTTTCTATAGAAATAAAATTTTAACAAAATTTTCTATAAAAATAAAATTTTAACAAAAGTTTCTACAGAAATAAAATTTTGACAAAATTTTCTACAAAAATAGAATTTTGAAAAAAATTGCTACAGACAAAAAATTTTGACAAAATTTTCTATAAATGTACAAATGTTGACAAAAGTTTATATAGAAGTAAAACTCTTGATAAAATTATCTATAGAAGTTAAATTCCCAGCAAAGAAAGCGTCGCCAAAAAAGTAATGAAAATGTTCTTTTTGGATCCGGAAGTGGTGCAAAATTGACGCAGAAGCGATGAATTTAACATGGACGGAAGTCCTCCATTTCAACAGCCGTTGCACTGAATTTGCATCACTTCTTTAGGTGTGATCCGAGTTCAATGTTTTGGATGTAAATTAAAAAATTCTGTGATATTTTGTCAAATAAATAATTTTTATAATTTGTTATAATTTTTAATGGATTCTAACGCTTGTCGGAAGCGTTAGACCTCAAATATTTTCAAAAATTCACAAATTCACACAAGATTGGGTTTAGCATTTTTTTCGACAAAATTTTAATGATTTGTACCATTTTGTGAATTCTTACTTTGTTTTTAACCTATTTGAAACAAAAAAGTTAAAATTACCCATTAAAAGTATGAAAAAACCAAGTTATAAAAAATTGAATTAAAAGAACTTCCTGGGTAGTTAAAATAAATACCATCATTGGGAGTGCATCTTCTGGAAGTGCTTTTAAAGTTGTGACTTTGGAATAACTTCCAAAATTTTTTGCTGGGTTATAATAGGAGAGTCCCAAATAATGCAAGTACTGAAATAAAATACTAAAATAAAATAATGAAACATTTCTTTGGATGAAAAAAAAAATCATATTAACCACAAAAATTTGGTCAGAAATAAAATTTTGACAAAATTGTTTGTACTAATAAAAATTTTGACAAAGTTTTCTATAGAAATAAAATTTGAACATAATTTTCTTATAAAAATAAAATTTGGATATAATTTTCTATGGAAATAAAATTTGAACAAATTTTTCTATAGAAATAAAATTTTATATAGAAATAAAATTTTACCAAAATTTTCTTTTGCATTAAAATTTGAACAATTTTTTTTATAGAAATAAATTTGTGACACAATTTTCGATAGAAATAAACTTTTGACAACATCTCTATAGAAATAAAATTTTGACAAAAATTTCTATAAATATAAAATGTTGACATAATGTTCAATAGAAATAAAGCTTGACAAAATTTTCTATAGATATAAAATTTTGACAACATTTTCTATAGAAATAAAATTTTTACAAAATTTTCTATAGAAATAAAATTTTGACAAAATTTCTATAGAAATAAAATTTTGACAAAATTTTCTATAGAAATAAAATTTTGACAAAATTTTCTATAGAAATAAAAAAATTTACAAACTTGTCTATAAAAAGAAAATTTTTACTAAATTTTAGTTTTATAGACAATTTTGTAAGTAAAATTCTTTCTATAGAAGTAAATAGTAGAAATAAAATTTTGAACAGATTTTGTTTAGAAATAAAATATTGACAACATTTGCTATAAAAATATACTGTTGACGAAATTTTCTATAGAAATACATTTTGAGAAAATTTTCTATAGAAATAAAATTTAGAGAAAATTTTCTATAGACATAAAATTTTGACAAAAGTTTATATAGAAATAACATTTTCTTTAGAAATAAAATTTTGCGAAAATTTTTTGATAGAAATAAAATATTGAGAAAAATTTCTATAGAAATAAAATTTTGACAACATTTTCTATAGAAATATCATAAAAGTCCTTAGTGATATTGACAAAATTTTCTGTAGAATTAAATAGTAATAAAATTTTCTATAGAAATAAAATTTTGACAAAATTTTCTATAGAAATAAAATTTTGACAAAATTTTCTATAGAAATAAAATTTTGACAAAATTTTCTATAGAAATAAAATTTTGACAAAATTTTTTATAGAAATAAAATTTTGGCAAAATTTTCTATAGAAATAAATTTTTGACAAAATTTTCTATGGAAATAAAATTTTGGCATTTTCTATGGAAATAAAATTTTCTATAGAAATAAATTTTGACAAAATTTTCTATAGAAATAAAATTTTGACAAATTTTTTTATAGAAATAAAATTTTGGCAAAATTTTCTATGGAAATAAAATGTTGACAAAATTTTCTATAGAAATAAAATTTTGACAAAATTTTCGATAGAAATAAAATTTTGACAAAAATTCCAATAGAAATAAAATTTTGACAAAATTTTCTATAGAAATAAAATTTTGACAAAATTTTCTATAGAAATAAAATTTTGACAAAATTTTCTACAGAAATAAAATTTTGGCAAAATTTTCTATAGAATTACAATTTTGACAAAATTTTCTATAGAAATAAAATTTTGAAAAAATTTTCTATAGAAATACAATTTTGACAAAATTTTCTATAGGAATGTCATAAAAGTTCTTAGTGATATAGACAAAATTTTCTGTAGAATTAAATTGTAATAAAATTTTCTATAAAAATACAATTTTAACAAAATTTTCTGTAGAAATAAAATTTTGACAAAATTTTCTATAGAAATAAAATTTTGACAAAATTTTCTATAGAAATAAAATTTTGACAAAATTTTCTATAGAAATAAAATTTTGGCAAAATTTTCTATGGAAATAAAATTTTGACAAAATTTTTTATAGAAATAAAATTTTGGCAAAATTTTCTATGGAAATAAAATGTTGACAAAATTTTCTGTAGAAATAAAATTTTGACAAAATGTTCGATAGAAATAAAATTTTGACAAAATCTTCTATAGAAATAAAATTTTGACAAAATTTTCTATAGAAATAAAATTTTTACAAAATTTTCTATAGAAATACAATTTTGACAAAATTTTCTATAGAAATAAAATTTTGACAAAATTTTCTATAGAAATACAATTTTTACAAAATTTTCTATAGGAATGTCATAAAAATTCTTAGTGATATAGACAAAATTTTCTGTAGAATTAAATTGTAATAAAATTTTCTATAAAAATACAATTTTAACAAAATTTTCTATAGAAATAAAATTTTGACAAAATTTTCTATAGAAATAAAATTTTGGCAAAATTTTCTATGGAAATAAAATGTTGACAAAATTTTCTGTAGAAATAAAATTTTGACAAAATGTTCGATAGAAATAAAATTTTGACAAAATCTTCTATAGAAATAAAATTTTGACAAAAAATTCTATAGATATAAAATGTTGACAAAATGTTCTAGAGAAATAAAGCTTGACAAAATTTTCTATAGAAATAAAATTTTTACAAAATTTTGTAAAAAAATAAAATGTTGACAAAATTTTCTATAAAAATAACATTTTGACAAAATTTTCTATAGAAATATCATAACTATTCTTAGTGATATCACTTTGGAATGTTTGAACTCATAAACTGTAAACAAAAACACTTCTAAAATTCTAAAAGAAAACAAAATTATTTGAAAAAAGTCCAAACGAAGGCAAGGTGTTGAAGATTGAAAGCAAACAAAATTGAATTAACAAAATGATATTACAAATCTTCAAATATTCAATGGCTCATGGCGTTTTTTCTTGTTGACTTTATTTTTCCATTTTTTTGGATAAATAAAGTGTGTGTAATTACCTTGCCATAAGCAGTTTAAACAATTTACAACTTAATTACGTGTTGATATTTTTTGCATAAATTAAGGAAAAAAACTTGTAGCGATAATAATAATAAAACAAAAACAAGCCCCCCTCTAGCATAGCACAGCATTTGAAGAATTCATAAGTGGGGGGATCTGAATGAAGACTTCCAAGAATTACTCGTTTCTTTGATTTTTTTTCTCATTCTCATTGTCTAGTATGTAAAGTGTGGAACTCTTAAAAAATTTAGTAATTTCTTTTAAATAGACATATCGAAATGAATTATTCAAAATGTATATAAAGGTCTTGCCATAAACACCTTTTTTTACATTTTGCTAAGAATTATGGAATATGTGATATATGAAACAAAAAAAAAAAAAATAACAAAAACCACAAATAGGTGATGACTACGTCGAGTGTTGGGATGGGGTATCACAATCGCATTCATTCATTGATTAATTATTAATAAATTCCAAATATCTATGAAAAGTTATTCCAGTTCTTCCATCAAAGAAAACATGGAAAATTATTGCCATCATAAACTGAGATTGGAACTAAGGCATTGATATTTAAGAAGAAGAAAAAAACTTTAAGTCCATAAAATCCTATAATTTATTAATTAAAAATAAATTTACAAGATTTGTGTTATTTTTTTTAAGCAAGCAGCATATTTCTTGATCTGGTTTGTGTTACCAATAAAACAATACTCCTCAATTTAAATAGAAATATTACAAATACAATTTTAACACAATTTTTAATTAAATTCAGGCTATTGTTTATATGTCTTTATTGCATTTAAATCATCAAAAAAACATAATGTTTTATAGGCAAAAAAAAAAATAATAAATACAGCTAAACCACTATCACTATATCACAATACACAGAAAAAAAAAATATTTTTTTGTCTTCAGTTACGAAAGTAATATATCTGGGGATCGCTTTATATGGGGGCTATATATAATTATGAACCGATACAGACCAATTTATGCATATTTGCTAAAGGCCATACTAACACCACGTACCAAATTTCAGCTAAATCGGGTGAAAGCCAAATCTGAGGGTTAGTTTATATTGGGACCATACGTAGAAGTTGTTTGATATGGCCCATTTGCAACACCGTCCGACCTACATCAATAAAAAATAATTGTGTCAAGTTTCAAGTCGATAGCTTGTTTTGTTCGGAAGTTATCGAGATTTCAACAAGCAGGCGGACGGACGTATAAGTATAGCCATCATATAAAGCCATCACCAGATTTGACTTCCAGAGCTCCTTGGAGGAGGAAATATCATCGCTCCGATACTGATCGAACCCAAGGCCACGTGACTAGTTAGACTACTCTTCTCAAGTGTAAGGATGGGATTGTGGGCAGAATGAAGGAATCTCTTGACTAGAGGGATTGTTCTCTTTTAGTGTAAGGACGGGGTTGTGGCAAGGATGATAAATAATGTTGACGAAAAAGTACTAAAAATGTATTAAAGATGTACTTTTTGAAGCCAAAAGGTGCTAAAATTACATAATATAAAATTTAAAGACAATTGTACAATTATACGTATATTTAAATCTAGGCCGATATGGACAATTTTTTAGATTTTCTAAAAATAATCTTATTTTGCAAAATTTTTTTCTATAGAAAATTTTGTCAAAATTGTATTTCTCTAGGAAATTTTGTCAAAATTTGATTTCTATAGGAAATTTTGTCAAAATTGTATTTCTATAGAAAATTTTGTCAAAATTTTATTTCTATAGGAAATTTTGTCAAAATTGTATTTCTCTAGGAAATTTTGTCAAAATTTTATATCTATAGGAAATTTTGTCAAAATCTTATTTCTATAGGAAATTTTGTCAAAATTTTATTTCTATAGGAAATTTTGTCAAAATTGTATTTCTATAGAAAATTTTGTCAAAATTTTATTTCTATAGGAAATTTTGTCAAAATTTTATTTCTATAGGAAATTTTGTCAAAATTTTATTTCTATAGGAAATTTTGTCAAAATTGTATTTCTATAAAAAATTTTGTCAAAAATTTAATTTCTATAGGAAATTTTGTTAAAATTTAATTTCTATAGGAAATTTTGTCAAAATTTTATTTCTATAGGAAATTTTGTCCAAATTGTATTTCTATAGAAAATTTTATCAACATTTTATTTCCAAAGGAAATTTTGTCAAAATTGTATTTCTATAGAAAATTTTGTCAAAATTTTATTTCTAAAGAAAATAAAAAAATGTTGTCAAAATTTTATTCCTATAAAATATTTTGTCAACATTTTATTTCCATAGAAAATTTAGTCAAAAATTTATTTCTATAGAAAGTTTTGTCAAAATTTTATTTCTATAAGAAATTTTGTCAAAATTTTATTTCTATAGGAAATTTTGTCAAAATTTTATTTCTATAGGAAATTTTGTCCAAATTGTATTTCTATAGAAAATTTTATCAACATTTTATTTCTAAAGGAAATTTTGTCAAAATTGTTTTTCTATAGAAAATTTTGTCAAAATTTTATTTCTAAAGAAAATAAAAAAATTTTGTCAAAATTTTATTTCCATAGAAAATTTTGTCAAAAATTTATTTCTATAGGAAATTTTGTCAAAATTGTATTTCTATAGAAAATTTTGTCAAAATTTTATTTCTAAAGAAAATAAAAAAATTTTGTCAAAATTTTATTTCTATAGGAATTTTTGTCAAAAAAGAAAACGTTGTCAAAATTTTATTTCTATAGAAAATTTTGACGAAATTTTATTTCTATAGAAAATTTTGTCAACATTTTTTTTTTAAGAATATTTTGTCAAAATTTTATTTCATTCGTTTTGTTTGTTATTGTTGGCTTCTCTTCAATCGTTATTGTTGTTTTTGATCTCAGCTTAAGGCCATGCATTGACTAAACTACAAGTGTAGCTTAACCAACAGAGGAAAAGTATGCTTGTCAAATTTATTTGAGCAAAGCTATAGACTGCAAGATGGTTGGATGTACAGCTGTTTCGGAATTACCACATTCCTCATCAGCATCCTCTACTTGCAGCAAAACTATCAACCAATTATCAGAATAAATTCGGGTAATTCATCCTCTTCTTGCAGCAAAACTATCAACCTTTTTCGGAAGGTTCAAGTGTGTTTCACTTTGGGTTGAGTGAATTACCCGAATTTATTCTGATAATTGGTTGATAGTTTTGCTGCAAGTAGAGGATGCTGCTGAGGAATGTGGTAATGCGGAAACAGCTGTACATCCAACCATCTTGCAGTCTTAGGGCTTTGCCCAAATAAATTTGACAAGCATACTTTTCTGTGTTTAATTGTTTGATTGGTCAATATTTTCTGTTCCTTTTATGTTTTATTTAGCTAGTTGGACCTAAATTCATTGATGTAAAGAAGAAAATCTTTTTACATTTTATCCCAACGTTTCGTCAATACTTGTTGACTTCTTCCAGGGGATTTCGTCTATTTGAAAAATAATAAATTTAAAGATTACACTTTTTTTAATTGAGATTGTTAAACATTTCAACTTACAAATTATTTTCTCAAAATTTACATTTGAAGACTTATATTACTTATATCACAGTTTTTAAACAAAAATTTTAAACAAACGATATGAATTTAAAATTAATATAAAATGAAAACAAAACACAGTTTAGATTTAGTATCACAGTCAATTAAGATATTGCAACTCTGTAACTAACGCTTAAATTGTCAGTGTCCTCTTTAACATTCATTGTTCTGTCAATCTTTTGTTGTATTCGTAAACTTTCTAAGGTTAGTCTCTTTCTCTCTTTATTTTCCCTCTCTAGTATGCGTACGTTTTCAAAATCAGCTGTGTGTCCATGGCGCAATATATGTTGTGATAAAGCTGTACTCTCCTTTTTCTTTTCTATGTCCATTCGATGTTCATTTACCCTTGTGTGTAAATTGCGTTTTGTTGTACCTATGTATAAGAGATCGCAGGGTTCATTGTTGTTGCCTCTGCATGGAATTTCATAAACAACATTGCTTTCTTGTTGTTTGTCAATTGGGGATTTTACTTTGGAGAAGATGCAACTGAGTGTGGAGTTGGGTTTATATGCAAAACATATGTTTTTTGTTTGTATTATTGGCTTCAGATGTTTTTTGTCAGTTAGTCCAGGTACGTAACGTACACTATAAAAAACTTTTTCAGCTGTTGCGTCATTATGGCCTTTGATTACGTCAAGTTCTTGTGAGTCGTGTTTAATTTTCCCCTTTATTTCATTTATAAGTTCTTCAATTAGTTTCTTCGGGAATGAGTTTGTCGATAAAATTCTTGAGATTATTTTGAAGTTTTTTCCATGAAATTCCTCATCGCTAATTGAAAGTATTCGGCGAATTAAGCTTTTTGCTGTGTTAGTTATTTGGTTCCTTGGTTGTGTCGAATTAAAATTAATGATACGTCCAGATGACGTTTCTTTAGAAAACCAGTCAAATTTGATTTCATTTTCCCTGTGGTGAAGTTTGGTGTCAAGATATGCGATTTGTTTATTATGTTCCATTTCAATAGTGAATTGTAGTTTCGTGTGGTAGGAATTAAATACTTTAAGAATCTCATCTGTTTCATCCATCTTAATTATGGCTAATATGTCATCTACATATTTCGATATGTGTTTGATATGAATATTTTTTTCCCTTAGTTCCGTTAGTGCTTCGTCAAGTAAGTTGTCCAGTACAATATCAGCAATTGTTGGTGATAGAGGATTGCCCATGGGCATGCCGAATACTTGCTTATAAACGTGGTTGTCAAAAATGAAATAATTATTATCCATTAAGCAAAATTTGAGAATCTCTAAAAATTTGGATCTGGGAATTTTAGTTATATCATTAATGATATCCCATTTTTTCATAATGATTTGTATGGCTGTGTGGATGGGAATATTGGTAAATAGGGAAATGACATCAAAGGATACAAGAATTTCGTTCTTGTCCAATATTAAGTCCTTTAGATTATTCTTCAATTGTAACGAATTCTTGATATTATATTTTTCGGATACTAGTTTTCTTAATATTTGTCCAATGTATTTTGACAATCCGTAGCAAGGAACATTGATAGAGGAAACGATAGGTCTAAGTGGCATGTTTGGTTTATGGATTTTTGGTAATCCGTATATTCTGGGTGCAGCGGCCGAGGAGCAATATAATTTCCTTTTTTCCCACTGATCAATTAGGTTATGTTTGAAGAGTTCGTTAACTAAGTTGTTATTCTCCCGCTGTAGTTTTGATGATGGGTCTACTCTAGATATTTTATAAGTGTTTTTGTCTGATAATAATTTGTCCATTTTTTCTTTATATTCCTTCTTCAACATAGCCACTGTTTTATTGCCTTTATCAGCCTGAATAATTATTATGTCCTTATGTCGTCTCAAGAATATGCGAGTTTTCTCAAAAATCGTCAATATAAATTTATCTCTTGTCGTCTTTTTGAAGTTTCTCTTGAATGAAGTAATTCTATTAGCGAGTTTTAACCTACTTATTTCTTTTGATTCCTCATCGTCCATGTTTTGAATGCATTGCTCTACATCTGCTATCACATGTAAAGTCGAAAAATGTTTTTCACTGACAGGCAAGGCAAATTTTCTACCAAGTGAAAGTATCCATTTACACTCAGTGGGGATTATCACGTCTGTTTTATTTACGAACCATTGTTCGTTAAATATTAACCCGTATTGTTTGAAGGTTTTTTCTTTCAGTGTTTCTATTTTTCTCTTTTGTGTATTTCTGATGTTTCGTGTTATTTCCTCCATTCTACTTTTTTGTTTGTGTATAAATGAGTTGTAGTCATCGGTACTCATTGAAGATCGTAAGCAAGATTGTATATGATACAATTTTCTGTTTATTATTTTAATATTTGTGTTTGTTTGGGATATTTCCAGATTGAGAATTTTTTTATGAAAATTGTGTTCTATTTTTTCGAGTTGTTTCTTCAAATTGTTGCATTGAAAGAGTTGTGTTACCTTGCATGTTGTGTGTTTTGTGTGGTTTGGGATTATTCCATAGTCTCTGCATGTCAATAGAAATTTCAGTCTCTCATGTTGATGTGCTGCTCTCTTTTTCTCGTTGCAATAATCTTTCATCGCTCTACATACTGTGTTACTGTATTTTAAAGCTATGTGTTGAAAGTAGTTCCTCATGATTATGAGTTAGTTACGTGCTTTTATTATTTTTCAATAGAAGATACAGTTCGGCAGGCTATCCGATGTTTCTTATGTTTAATTGTTTGATTGGTCAATATTTTCTGTTCCTTTTATGTTTTATTTAGCTAGTTGGACCTAAATTCATTGATGTAAAGAAGAAAACCTTTTTACATTTTTATCCCAACGTTTCGTCAATACTTGTTGACTTCTTCCAGGGGATTTCGTCTATTTGAAAAATAATAAATTTAAAGATTACACTTTTTTTTAATTGAGATTGTTAAACATTTCAACTTACAAATTATTTTCTCAAAATTTACATTTGAAGACTTATATTACTTATATCACAGTTTTTAAACAAAAATTTTAAACAAACGATATGAATTTAAAATTAATATAAAATGAAAACAAATTCGTTACAATTGAAGAATAATCTAAAGGACTTAATATTGGACAAGAACGAAATTCTTGTATCCTTTGATGTCATTTCCCTATTTACCAATATTCCCATCCACACAGCCATACAAATCATTATGAAAAAATGGGATATCATTAATGATATAACTAAAATTCCCAGATCCAAATTTTTAGAGATTCTCAAATTTTGCTTAATGGATAATAATTATTTCATTTTTGACAACCACGTTTATAAGCAAGTATTCGGCATGCCCATGGGCAATCCTCTATCACCAACAATTGCTGATATTGTACTGGACAACTTACTTGACGAAGCACTAACGGAACTAAGGGAAAAAAATATTCATATCAAACACATATCGAAATATGTAGATGACATATTAGCCATAATTAAGATGGATGAAACAGATGAGATTCTTAAAGTATTTAATTCCTACCACACGAAACTACAATTCACTATTGAAATGGAACATAATAAACAAATCGCATATCTTGACACCAAACTTCACCACAGGGAAAATGAAATCAAATTTGACTGGTTTTCTAAAGAAACGTCATCTGGACGTATCATTAATTTTAATTCGACACAACCAAGGAACCAAATAACTAACACAGCAAAAAGCTTAATTCGCCGAATACTTTCAATTAGCGATGAGGAATTTCATGGAAAAAACTTCAAAATAATCTCAAGAATTTTATCGACAAACTCATTCCCGAAGAAACTAATTGAAGAACTTATAAATGAAATAAAGGGGAAAATTAAACACGACTCACAAGAACTTGACGTAATCAAAGGCCATAATGACGCAACAGCTGAAAAAGTTTTTTATAGTGTACGTTACGTACCTGGACTAACTGACAAAAAACATCTGAAGCCAATAATACAAACAAAAAACATATGTTTTGCATATAAACCCAACTCCACACTCAGTTGCATCTTCTCCAAAGTAAAATCCCCAATTGACAAACAACAAGAAAGCAATGTTGTTTATGAAATTCCATGCTGAGGCAACAACAATGAACCCTGCGATCTCTTATACATAGGTACAACAAAACGCAATTTACACACAAGGGTAAATGAACATTGAATGGACATAGAAAAGAAAAAGGAGAGTACAGCTTTATCACAACATATATTGCGCCATGGACACACAGCTGATTTTGAAAACGTACGCATACTAGAGAGGGAAAATAAAGAGAGAAAGAGACTAACCTTAGAAAGTTTACGAATACAACAAAAGATTGACAGAACAATGAATGTTAAAGAGGACACTGACAATTTAAGCGTTAGTTACAGAGTTGCAATATCTTAATTGACTGTGATACTAAATCTAAACTGTGTTTTGTTTTCATTTTATATTAATTTTAAATTCATATCGTTTGTTTAAAATTTTTGTTTAAAAACTGTGATATAAGTAATATAAGTCTTCAAATGTAAATTTTGAGAAAATAATTTGTAAGTTGAAATGTTTAACAATCTCAATTAAAAAAAAGTGTAATCTTTAAATTTATTATTTTTCAAATAGACGAAATCCCCTGGAAGAAGTCAACAAGTATTGACGAAACGTTGGGATAAAAATGTAAAAAGGTTTTCTTCTTTACATCAATGAATTTAGGTCCAACTAGCTAAATAAAACATAAAAGGAAGCATACTTTTCCTCTGTTGGTTAAGCTACACTTGTAGTTTAGTCAATGCATGGCTTTAAGCTGAGATCAAAAACAACAATAAAATTTTATTTGTATAGAATGTTTTGTCAAAATTTTATTTCTATAGAAAATTTTGTCAAAATTTTATTTCTATACAAAAGTTTGTCAAAATTTTAGTTATATAGTAAATTTTGTCAAAATTTTATTTTTTATAGAAAACGTTGTCAAAATTTTATTTCTATTGAAAATTTTGACGAAATTTTATTTTTATAGAAAATTTTGACAAAATTTTATTTCTTCACTGTCCACCATATATATATATATTTTACAGTTGAGTTGATAGCTGAGAATCGTTCACATTTAGGGTAAAATAACTCTGTATAGAGTAGTTCTGGTGAAAAAATACCAAATGGCTCGCGGTCGTGTCACGGTGCTTTTGGCAGTCGAAATACTCGTATATCAAAAAAAGCACAACTTTATCAACCCTGGATTTTGGAAAGAATGAAGGAACCTCACGACTAGATAAACAGCACTCCTATGGTTTTAGGTCGCAGTTGTGCTAGGGATCAAGGAATCTCCTGACTAGAGGGAGAGCTCTCTTTTAGTGTAAGGACAGGGTTGAGAAACAGTTCGTCGGTAGTGCTAGGTAGAGGTTGCGAATGGGAGGCAGGAATCTCATGACAAGATCAACATCACTAGTGTAAGGATTCTCCACTAGACTACGGGAAAACTGATCGAATATTGCAGTGTGGTGGGTGTTCAAAGACGGAAACTAGGCCACGATTTGGTACCAAAAACAATATACCATATATTCATTTAATGAGGGCCCATGTGTATAGGCCACAGTTGTGTTTGCACTGTTTTATGGACTACCTCAACACAACATAAAGTACAAAATCTTCTAACTTCAAATTCCCATTCTATTTCCAAACGAAATTACTTCTAGAATATGCCCTTCTTTTCCTCACATTTCAATGGCACACAAAGAACTAGGAAAACACTTTGCTATAGACTCTTAAGTATGATATCATATGCCACACTAAATGTATATCAATGGGGCACTAAGTTGTTTTGATTACCCATATTTTATAGAAGGCCCGTTTGTTTGACTATCCATACAATTTGCCTATGTCCCTCCCCCTCTCCTCACGTTCATGGAGAAAAAGAATATATTTCGTTTATTCACCCATCGTGTCCATTTGCCATCTAACCAAATAAACAACGCTCATACTTTCTGATCAAATTACATAGGCTTTTAATGCCCGCTTTGATATCCTAGCACAAAGCCTAGAGCAATTCTTTCCATGGAGCACTGATGGCAAGCAAATGCACATTGTGATGCATATACAATGACTACGACGACAACACAACAACAATGGCAACAAATTGTATATGAGGTAATAAAAAGCCATAAAATCCATATGGAAATTATGTTCCGAGTGATGTTTATGAAGTCATTGGTGGGGCTGCCGTGTGAGTTGTAAAGCAAATGCATCTGCAACAAGCCACCATGGAAAATTGAGGCTCCACCACAAACATTTCTGGTACGCTACACGGTAGAGTGTGAGCATTGTGGATATATGAACCTTAGTGTAAATTTTTTTCTGCAGTTAATACAAAGATTAAAAGAAATCAAAAATAACAACTTAGTTAACTATAAGGATAAAGGAAGCTCACGTTCAGATGTATAGATCTCTTATAGTGTAATGGCGGCATTTGAGCTGGATGAAAGAAACGCAGGACTAGGAAGTAAAGACGAGGATGTGGATGGGAAGAAGCAATCGACTAGAGGGACATGATTTCTCTGGTGTAGGTCGGGATGAAGGAATCTCAGTACTAGAAAGGAACCTCTTCTCTAGAGTCGGGATGTGGTTGTGGAAGAGATAAAGTAATCTCGCGTCTAGAGACCTCCTCCTGTAATATAAGGACGAGGTTGTGTAAGGGATGAGGGAATCTCACGACTAGAAAGAAAGCTTTCTTTACTCGGGACTAGGGAGTAAAGAAGAGGATGTGGATGGGAAGAGGGAATCGACTGGTGAGACATCACTTTTCTAGTGTAAGGACGGGGTTGCGGATGCGATGAAAGAATCTCACGACTGGAAAAGCAACTCTCCTCTAGCGATGAAAGAAAGTTTTTCTCTACTCGGAACTAGGGAGTAAAGAAGAGGATGTGAATGGGAAGAGGTAATCGACTGGAGAGACATCACTCCTCTAGTGTAAGGACGGAGTTGCGGATGCGATGAAGGAATCTCACGACTGGAAAGGCAACTCTCCTCTAGCGATGAAAGAAAGCTTTTCTTTACTCGGGACTAGGGAGTAAAGAAGAGGATGTGGATGGGAAGAGGGAATCGACTGGTGAGACATCACTTCTCTAGTGTAAGGACGAGGTTGCGGATGCGATGGAGGAATCTCATGACTGGAAAGGCAGCTCTCCTCTAGTGTAGAAAGAAAGCTTTTCTCTACTCGGAACTAGGGAGTAAAGAAGAGGATGTGGAGGGGAAGAGGGAATCGACTGGAAAGGCAGCTCTCCTCTAGTGTAAGGATGATGATGTGTACTGGGTGAATAAAACTCACGACTAGAGAGATAGCTCTCCTCTATTGTAAGGATGAGAATGAAGAGATCTCACAACTAGAGAGAAAGGTCTCCTGTAATAGAAGGACGAGATTGTGGAAAGGATGAAGGAATCTCACGACTAGAAAGAAAGCTCTTCTCTACAATAAAGACGATGATGTGATTGGGATTGGACTGCTCTCCTCCGGTGTTAAGACGGGATAAAGAAATCTCACGACTGGCCACAGCTCTCCTCTATTGCAAGGATGGGGTTGTGGACAGAATGATGGTATTTCACGACTAGATAGACAACTCTCCTCTAGTGTAAGGACGAGGATGTAGATGGGATCGATGAATCTCACGACTAGGAAGGGAACTCTCCTCTAGTGTGGGGACGACGTGAAGGATTCTGACAACTACAGAGACAGCTCAAGACTAGAATGGCGACTCTACTCTAGTGTAAGTACCAGGATGTGGATGGAATGAAAAAAATCTCACGACTAGAGAGACAGCTCTCCTCTAGTGTAAGGACGACAATGTAGATGGGATGGAGGAATCTCTCAAATAGAGAGACAGCTCTTTTCTATTTGCAGCACAGGAGAATGGACGGAATGAAGGAATCTCAAGACTAGAAAAGCAGCTCTCCGCTAGTGTAAAAACGAAGATGTGGTTGGGATAAAGGAATCTCACTACTAAAGAGACAGCTTCCCCTAGTGCCAGGATGGGGTTGCGGAAAGGATGAAGAAATCTCACGACTAAAAATACAGCTTTTCTCTGGTGTAAGAATGAGAATGTGGATTGGATGAAGGATTTTCACGACTAGAAAGACAATTCTTCTCTGTTGTAAAGATAAAAAATTGGATGGGAAGAAGTTAGACAGCTCTCCTCTAGCGTAAGGACGGCATTGTAGACAGGATGAAGGAATCTCTCGACTAGAGATGGCCAACGTTCGATGGGAGAATTGCAAGGATTGTAACGATACCAAGCAAATATGGCCCCATTTAAACTTAAACCGCACACTAGATATGCTAGTGTTCTCAAGACGTCAAATATCACTCCTGATATCTGCTATAACGGGCCGCTGCCTGATAGCCGAATTTGCAAAAAATATAGCTGTGAAGTATAATGACTACTGTATGAGCTGTCATGATGCGGAGGAAAAGGAATCAATTAAACACCTCTTGTGTGAGTGTCCTGCATTTTGTATAAGGCGTAAGCGAATTTTAGTAGCATATAGCTTTAGATTACTGGCGGACCTGAAAAACGTTAACTTAAACAGTCTGTCAATGTTTTTGGAACAATCTGGTTGGTTCAACAAAAGAAAATAATAGAGAAGGTTCAGTGGTTAAAACTAGAAGTGTCCATATGTAATAGGTACTTTTAATTAAATGTGGTATCACAATGGACTGAATAGTCTAAGTGAGCCTGAAATTTAATCGGGCTGCCAATTTAACCTAACCTCGGCTAGACAGGACGGGATGAAGAAATATCATGACTACAGACCTAGCTTATGTGCTGAAGGAATGATGGTTAGGTTAGGTTAGGTGGCAGCCCGATGTATCAGGCTCACTTAGACTATTCAGTCCATTGTGATACCACATTGGTGAACTTCTCTCTTATCACTGAGTGCTCCCCGATTCCATGTTAAGCTCAATGACAAGGGTCCTCCTTTTTATAGCCGAGTCCACGTGGCAGTGAAACCACTTAGAGAAGTTTTGAGACCCTCAGAAATGTCACCAGCATTACTGAGGTGGGATAATCCACCACTGAAAAACTTTTTGGTGTTCGGTCGAAGCAGGAATCGAATCCACGACCTTGTGTATGCAAGGTGGGCATGCTAACCATTGCACCACGGTGGAAACTCACGACTAGGAAGAATTCTATCCTCTAGTGTAAGGACGGGGATGAAGGAATCTCACGACTAGAGAGACAGCTTCCTTTTGGCGTAAGGATGGGGTTGTGGAGGGGACGAAGGAAGGATGAGAATGGCAATTTTTCTTTGTTGTAAAGATGAAGCTATGGATGGAAGAGGTTAGACAGCGAGTTAGACAGCTCTCTCTAGCGCGTTGACGGGGCTGTGGACCGGATGAAGGAATCCCACGACTAGAAAAGACGGGCGGTGATGTAGATGAGATGAAGGAATCTCACGATAATAGAGACTGCTATACTTTAGCTAAATGGTGGGATTGAGGAAGGAATGAAGAAATCGTACGTCTAGAGAGACAGTTCCCCTCTAATGCAATGAGATCAGGGAACGTCTCGAATATATGGAAACTTTTCTCAAGTGAAAACACGGGGTTGTGAACGGCATTAAGGAGTACTACATAGTGAGAAACAGCTCTTCTCTGGTGTAAGGGCTTGGTTGTGGAATAAAGGAATTTCACGACTATATGGATGGATCTCCTCTAGTTTAAAGACGGTGTTGTGGACGGGGATTGAGAGTTCGCATTCTCCTCGGTTAGCGACCAAGTAGATCACACTCGGTTAGTTAAAAGATCGGAGTTGAGGGTTTGTGGAATGGTAGTGGAGAAGTCGGGGCTAGAGAGACAGCTCTGCTCTAGTTTAAATCAGGGAAACAAAAGACTCTAAACAAGTGGGTCGCACTCGGCTTCTTATCTCTTAATTGCTAATAAGCAATAACAAAAATCTCATCAATATTGTAAGGTATCTAAGATTCGTCTAGTCTGTTTGTTTTCTTGATCTTCCTTCACCCATGCCTAGTCGCAACCACGATCACAAGAAAAACAAACAACACAGGCTACGCACCAGATTTTGTTTAGCGTACGAGGCATAATGCCTTAAGTTGTGCTGCTAGTTGGGTGTTTCCTGGGAAGGTGGTAAGGTTCACTGTTTGTGCTCTTTCTGTGGATAAAGTGTTTGTTTAATCTACAATGTGATAATTTATGTCTTTATAGTCGAGTGCACATATAGTAGACCCCCGAGCCAAATTGACGACTATTATCACTTGTTGTTTAGTTGGTTTTCTTGTTTGGGGTGAATTGGACCGTTTTATTAGATCCATTGGCTATTAGTAGTGTTGTTGTTGTCTGTGTTGGCTGTTTACTGCTGATGATATTGTTATTGTATGCTTTAGTCCCCATTTTATCTTGGTCAATATCTCTAAATCTTTTGACGATGCATAAGCATTCAGCCAGAGATTACATCCATTACATCCTCATTGATCTGTTTGTTAACTGTCATCTTATGGGAGCAAGGAGAAAAATGAATTGAAACACCGTCATGCTTTGTTGGAAGCAAATTATCTAAAGCGATAGATAAGATAATTACAAAACATGTCGAATGGATCTGATCATAGGAGTAGGCTTTGGGTTTTGGATCAAAGCAGACTTGGGAAATGTGAGGGCATAAAATTTAGAGCAACCAAAGCGATGCGCTTTCTCCAGTTGGCGCAATGAAAGAAAAAGTTTGTGTTTTTATGGTTAAATTTATTCACACTTAACTACACTGAAAGAAATATTTACCTCATGGGCTTTTCATTAGAAATTGTCTAATATATGTTGTCCTCTTGGAAGAGAGTTTTGTCTTGTTTCTTGAATATAATGTTGTTTTTGGAAGGGGAACATGAAAGATATCCCTCCATATTAGTTGTATTGTGCTCAAAAACGAACGTGTCCATCCAATTTGGAACCATCCGTGGAAATCTATGTAACATTTATTTATCGGGGTCTGTGCACATTTCCTCACACCGTCTACCAGACAACAACAAAATCAGGATTAGTCTCCAATTTACCATATTGTCGTTTTGCACGAGTACCGTGAGTACTGTGGCATTTTTTCAACCTTAAAAGAAAACTACGAGATATTTTGCACTCTGTATAATATCTCTAGATGGGAGTTTTCCCCTGACTGTTAATGTCACATTATCTGCCATGCCACCTTTTTAGGGGTTTATTTTTCTAAGAAAATCAGGAGCTTTCAATAAAGCTGACTAGTTCATGCAATACGGTCTCAGTAGACCTGTCCTTCGAGAGAAATCTTGAATCAATGCTAGTTCTACAATAATTATTTATCAGCCTCTCCAGAGTCATAAAAAGGCATGAGGATAAGGTCGGAAATCCTTCACACCCGAGCGAAATGATTTTCCTGCATTAAGGTGAGTATTAAGTTCGAGTTTAGCCGCTAAAAACGCCATTTTTTCACGATTACTTTTCTTTAATAATCCATTTTAAGGAATACAAACTTTGTGAAAATTTGCTTTGGGCTTTTCCCCATCAAGTTGTAATAAAATTTGCAACAGATACGTATAATTTCATGCATTTTCTTACTGATTTAGTTTTCACTTTAGCGATTTTAGCGGCTAAACTCGAACTTAATACTCACCTTTAGGGATGAAAATACTTTTGTCTCTTTCCACCTTCCTGAAATATATGCCAAGTTGATACAGCCTTTATATCGCCAACAGGCATGGGATTATTTTATCAGTCACTGCCTGAGTAATTTCATCAGGTCCCGGAAATTTAAACAGTTCAAAACTATTGATAGCCCACTTTATTCTTTAATCCATGAAAATTTCACCGGTATGAAAGGGCCAGTTCAGCCGTCTGATTTTCAGGAGCGGAATTAGCGGATGCTAATACCTTTCCATAGTCTGGAAGCCTACTACAATAATCAGTCTAGGAGTTGTGGTGAGTCCATCTCAGTTCTCGCTTATCCTGTTAAAGATCTTCCTGTAGGATTACCTCATATTAGGTTAAGTTAACGTGGCAGCTCCCTTGGACTATTCGGTCCATTGTAATACCACATTAAGTAAACATATTTATTACACATAGGCTCTTCCAGCTTTTACCTTTGAACTCACCCGGTTATTTTTTGCTGTTTATCCCCGCTGATTGTTCCAAAAAAACATTAGCAGACTGCATAAGTTTACATTTTGCAGATACACCAGTAATCTAAAGCTATATTCCTCAAAATACACAAAATGCAGGACACTATCACAAGAGGTGTTTTATTGATTACTTTTTCCTCCGAATCATGACAGCTCATGCAGTAGTCATTATATTTCTCGCCAATACTTTTTGCAAACCCGTTATAGTTGATATCAGTCATCTTGAGACCATTAGCTTATCTAGTGTGCGATTTAAGTTTAAATGGTGCCATATTTGCTTGGTGTCGTTGCAACACTTGCAATTCTCCCCATCGGCAATTCGCCCCGTCAAAAAAAAAATTCTCATGCACTATGAGCTTGCAGGTAGCCAGAGACATACCAACAGATTCTAGTTCCTCTGAAATATATTCCCTGGTATGTTCCTTTGGCCAGGAACCCATATTAGGTGAATATTGTACTGCTCAGCCATTTCATTGAGAGATTTTCGGCAGTCTATGGCCGTTTTCGTATTAAGGAACACAGAGTACAAGTACTTTATTCCAGGTTGACTCATATTACTTAAGTGCGTAGACCACCATGTCGATTTTTCCCCTTCGATGTTGTTCGATATCCAATAGAGTACCCACAGATGTCTCTCCGGTATCATCATATTGACCTAGTCCCTATACTAGTTCCAAAAAGCTTTCCTCACATTCGATGGAACTATGGTCTTAGAAGTACGAACAGCCAGCTTGAAACTGAAGTGACCATCCGATGTTTTAATGAAACCAAGAGCAGAGTTAGTGGATGCTAATATCTGTCATAGTCTGAAAGCCTCGAATGTGTTGTAAATACTACCGCAATATTTATGCTGAGTTTCTCAGTTCTCGTTTATATCCTCTCAGATTCATTTTGCAAGTGTCTCAGTCTTCTGGAGCTCAGGTGGATATTGCCCTGTTAAATACCTAACTGCAGGATTTCCTCATATTGCCTATTTCCGTAGATCACCATAGTAGTCGAGTTTCCCCTGGCTTTCCTGTAGGGCTTACAGCTTTCAGTGAGACCTTGATGGCTTTTGTAATCCACTCGACCGTGTGTTCGATATCCTCCATGTGCAGTACTCATAGTTGTATCTGATCTTTTCGGTATCATTATATTGAAAGAATATAAATGTTTCAATAACCTTTCCTCACATTCGATGGAACTATGGTGTTAGAAGTAAGAACAGCCAGCTTTAAAACTGATATAGAAATGATCGGAAATGGCCCTCCAGTGATTTTGTGACACCTAGAGCGGAGTTAGTAGATGCTAATACCTTTCGTAGTCTGGAAGCCATGGACGTGTTTTAAATATTACTACATTAATTAGCTGAAGAGTTGTGATGGGCCTTCTTGTAAGCGTCCCAGTTCTGTGGAGCTCTGGTGGACATTGCCCTCCATTACTGCAGGATTTCCTCGAATTACTTAACTCCTTAACACCGTGGTGTTTGCATTTTTCCCTAGGACATGCAGCTTTCAGTGAGATGTTCAAAAGATTTTGTTCGATATCCCAGAGAGAACTCACAGATGTCTCTAGTCCTTCCGGTATCCATCATATTGAATGAATCTCCGTAGTAGTTCTAATAACCATTTTTCATCCATTCGGTGGAACTAGGGTCTTAGGAGCAGTCAGCTTGAAACTGAAATGGCCCTGCGTTGTTTTAATGAAATCAGGAGAAGAGTTAGTGAATGCTCACACGCAGAGAAGGAATATGATCACCTCAAACATGTTTCAAGAGCAAAATGTTATTTTTGTATGGTAACATGTTTGTCACTAAAATGTTATTTTCTCGTCAAATGTAACCTGCTTGCCGAAATCAGATAGATGATTTCCGAGAAAATAACATGGTTGCGAAAACCATGTTACATGGTCACCACCCAAAAATAACATTTTGCTCTTAAAACATGTTTGAGGTCATCATATTCCTTCTCTGTGTGCAGTCCTTTCTTAGTCTTTTAGCCTAAGCAAGTTTTCGATACTACCACAATAATCAGTCCATGGATTATGCTGAGTCCACCTCAATTTTTACTTATATCCTCTCAGATTAATATTGTAATCTTCTAAGTCTTCCGGAGCTCTGGTGGAACTATTAAAGAGTTTACTGCAGGTGCCACCGTGGTGCAATGGTTAGCGCCCGCCTTGCAACAAAAAGTTTTTCAGCGGGGATTACCCCACCTCAGTAATGCTGGTGACATTTCTGAGGGTTTCAAAGCTTCTCTAAGTGGTTTCACTGCAATATGGAACGCCACTAGGACTCAGCTATAACAAGGAGGTCCCTTGTCATTGAGCTTAACATGGAATCGGACAGCACTCAGTGATAAGAGAGAAGTTCACCAATGTGGTATCACAATGGACTGAATAGTCTAAGTGAGCCTGATACATCGGGCTGCCACCTAAACTACTGCACCACAATGGCGGTCGAATTTTTCTCTTTGGCTTTACTTTACAGCTTTCAGTGAGATGTTGAAGGCTTTGGAAATCCACTCCATCGCTTGTTTGATATCATAGTTGCCTCTTGTTATACCCTCCATCATAGGATGGGGGTATATTAACTTTGTCATTCCGTTTGTAACACATCGAAATATTGCTCTAAGACCCCATAAAGTATATATATTCTGGGTCGTGGTGAAATTCTGAGTCGATCTAAGCATGTCCGTCCGTCCGTTCGTCCGTCTGTTGAAATCACGCTATCTTCCGAACGAAACAAGCTATCGACTTGAAACTGGGCACAAGTAATTGTTATCGATGTAGGTCGGATGGTATTGAAAATGGGCCATATCGGTCCACTTTTACGTATAGCCCCCATATAAAGGGACCCTCAGATTTGGCTTGTGGAGCCTCTAACAGAAGCATATTTCATCCGATCCGGCTGAAATTTGGTATATGGTGTTGGTATATGGTCTCTAACAACCATGCAAAAATTGGTCCACATCGGTCCATAATTATATATAGCCCCCATAAAAACCGATCCCCAGATTTGGCTTGCGGAGCCTAAAATAGAAGCAAATTTCATCCGATCGGGCTGAAATTTGGTACATGGTGTTGGTATATGGTCTCTAACAACCATGCAAAAATTGGTTCACATCGGTCTATAATTATATATAGCCCCCTTATAAACCGATCCCCAGATTTGGCTTGCGGAGCCTCAAAGAGAAGAAAATTTCATCCGATCCGGCTGAAACTTGGTACATGATGTTGGTATATGGTCTCTAACAACCATGAAAAAATTGGTCCATATCGGTCCTTAATTATATATAGCCCCCATATAAACCGATCCCCAGATTTGGCTTGTGGAGCCTCTAAGAGAAGCATATTTCATCCGATCCGGCTGAAATTTGGTACATGGTGTTGGTATATGGTCTCTAACAATCATGTAAAAATTGGTCCACATCGGTCCATAATTATATATAGCCCTACATAAACCGATCCCCCGAATTGGCTTGCGGAGCCTCAAAGAGAAGCAAATTTCATCCGATCCGCCTGAAATTTGGTACATGATATTGGTATGTGGTCTCTAACAACCATGCAAAAATTGGTCCACATCGGTTCATAATTATATATAGCCCCCATATTAACCGATCCCCAGATTTGGCTTGCGAAGTCTCCAAGAGAAGCAAATTTCATCCAATCCGGTTGTAATTTGGAACATGGTGTTAGTATATGATCTTTAACAACCGTGCCAGAATTGGTCCATATCGGTCCATAATTATATATAGCCCCCATATAAAACATTCTCCAGATTTGACCTCCGGAGCCTCTTGGAGGAGCAAAATTCATCCGATCCGGTTCAAATTAGGCACGTGGTGTTAGTATATGGTCGCTAAGAACCATACCAAAATTGGTCCAATCACACAAAAATTGGTCCATATGGGTTCATAATCATGGTTGCCACTAGAGCCAAAAATAATCTACCAAAATTTTATTTCTATAGAAAATTTTGTCAAAATTTTATTTCTATAGAAAATTTTGTCAAAATTTTATTTCTAGAGAAAATTTTGTTAAAATTTTATTCGGTTCATAATAAAATTTTCATCATTGTCAAAATTTTATTTCTATAGAAAATTTTGTCAAAATTTTATTTCTATAGAAAATTTTGTTCAAATTTTATTCGGTTCATAATCATGGTTGCCACTCGAGCCAAAAATAATCTACCAAGATTTTATTTCTATAGAAAATTTTGTCAAAAATTTATTTCTATAGAAAATTTTGTTAAAATTTTATTGCTGTAGAAATTTTTGTCAAAATTTTCTTTCTATAGAAAATTTTGTCAAAATTTTTATTTCTATAGAAAATTTTGTCAAAATTTTTATTTCTATAGAAAATTTTTGTGAAAATTTTATTTCTATAGAAAATTTTGTTAACATTTTATTTCTGTAGAAAATTTTGTCAAAATTGTATGTCTACTTTGTCAAACTGAATTATATACGTATTGGATCGATCTTTTTTGATTTAATATATACCACGTATGGACTTACATACAATTTAGAAGATGGTGTTAGGAGGTTTTAAGATACCTTGCCATCGGCAAGCGTTACCGCAACTTAAGTAATTCAATTGTGGATGGCAGTGTTTAGATGAAGTTTCTACGCAATCCATGATGGAGGGTACATAAGCTTCGGCCTGGCCGAACTTACGGCCGTATATACTTGTCTTTCCATTATCATATTGAATGATGATAATGGAACCTGTACTGATTCCATTCAGTTTAATTCACAAATTTCATAGATTCGTATTCTAAATTTAAATAAAAAATATAAATCCATTTTTTGAACTATTTTTTACAATTTCTTTTTTTTTTTTAAGAAAGTTGTCCTTAATAATTTGTCCAGGTTTCATAATCTTTCATATTAGATCAATATTGTTTTTCAGTGTTCATTGTTCCAATGAAATAGTTAATATCTTTTCTGTGCAGAATCTTAAACGATGGCTTAACTTTCATAACCTATGATACAATGTTTAATGACCATTTTTCTTATTTCGTTTTTATTTCCCATGCTTATATCATCATGTACATAGTTTTATGCTTTATTGTAATTCTCTTATCTTAAAAGCATTTTATTATTTTTTAAGATTAATTTTCATGATAACCCACATAGCCTAACAGACAATTTTTGGCCAATGCTTTCTTTTCGCGATATTTATTGCAGCCTAGAGGCATATAGAGAACCCTCAAGTTTTATGGAAGGTCATGATATTACATGAAAGTTTTATATCTCAATTTTCTACTTCTTATGTTTTCTTGATTGTATTTAACTGTATTTGCATTTGTAGTTTATATCGGTTTTGTGGGCATTTGGGGTTTCAATGGCTTTAAGCCATTTCTTTTTCTCACATAAAGGCGATATATACAAATATGTTGCATACATTCCAAGATAATGTCATTCCTAAATTGAGATGTAAATTTTCGAAAGAATTGTTATTTAATATGGTTAAAAATATTTGATGATCATATAAATTTGAACAACAACTTAGTGAATGGAAAAATGTCTGATTCATTGTAGTTATCAATTTAAAATAAATAAATTTTCTTATAGATTTATATAGTTAAAATTATTGTTATAGAAATACAATTTTGGTACAAATATAATGTTGTCAAAAATTTAATTCTATACAAAATGTTGCCAAATGTTTATTTCTATAGAAAATTTTGTCAAAATTTTATCTCTTATTATTTTTTATTTTTATTCAAAATTTAATTTCTATAGAAAATTTTGTTAAAATTTTATATCTATAGAAAATTTTGTCAAAATTTTATTTCTATAGAAAATTTTGTCACCATTTTATTTCTATAGAAAATTTTGTCAAAATGTTATTTCTATAGAAAATGTTGTCAAAATTTTATTTCTATAAAAAATCTTATCAAAATTTTGTTTCAATAGAAATTAAATTTTGATAAAATTTTCTATAGAAATAAAATTTTAACATAATTTTATATAGAAACAAAATTTTGACAAAATTTTCTATAGAAATAAAATTTTGACAAAATTTTCTATAGAAATAAAATGGTGCAAAATTTTCTATAGAAATAAAATTTTGACAAAATTTTCTATAGAAATAAAATTTTAACAAAATTTTCTATAGAAATAAATTTTTTCTATAGAAATAAGGGCAACATTTTGTATAGAATTAAATTTTTGACAATATTTTCTACAGAAATAATTTTTTTATAAAAATAAAATTTTGACAAAATTTTCTATAGAAATAAAAGTTTGTTTCAATTTTCAAACAAAAATACAATTTTGGCAAAATTTTCTATAGAAATAAAATTTTGACAAAATTGTCTATAGCAATACATCCATAAAAATAAAATTTTCTATAGAAATGACAATTTGATAAAATTTTCTATACAAATAACACTTTAACAAAATTTTCTATAGAAATAAAATTTTTACAAAATTTTCTATAGAAATACAATTTTGACAAACGTTTCAATAGAAATTAAATTTTGATAAAATTTTTTATAGAAATAAAATTTTGACATAATTTTCTATAAAAACAATATGTTGACATACTTTTCTATATTTTTTTTTTCTAATGAAATAAAATTGTGACAAAATTTTTATAGAAATAAAATTTTCATAAAAATTTCTATCAAAATAAAATGTTGACATTCTTTTCCATAGAAATAAAATGTTGACAAAATTTTCTATAGAAATAAAATTTTCTATAGAAATAAAAATTTCTATAGAAATAAAATTTTCTATAGAAATAAAATTTTCTATAGAAATAAAATTTTGACAAAATTTTCTATAGAAATAAAATATTGATAAAACTTTCTATAAAAATAAAATTTTGACAAAAATTTCTGTAAAAATAAAATTTTTTTATAGAAATAAAATTTGATAAAATTTTCTATAGAAATAAAATGTTGACAAAATTTTCTATAGAAATAAAATATTGACAAAATTTTCTATAGAAATAAGATTTTTATCAAAATTTTCTATAGAAATAAAATATTGACGAAATTTTCTATAAAAATAAAAATTTGACAAAAATTTCCGTAAAAATAAAAAATAAAATTTGACAAAATTTTCTATAGAAATAAAATGTTGACAAAATTTTCTATAGAAATAAAATTTGGACAAAATTTTGTATAGAAACAAAATTTTCTATAGAAAAAGAGTTTAGACAGTTTTTTCTGTAAAAATACGATTTTAACAAAATTTTCTATAGAAATAAAATTTTATTCTGATTATTAATTTTGTTCGGCTTGAGGTCATAGATTATTGATTTGTTGTAATATTTATTTCCAATATTTCGGTTAGTGCCACTAACCATCTTCTGGGATTTTGTATGTGAGTTCGTGTGATGCTGCTCGTTCTGCAAGTCACCGTAAAAAATTTTTATAGAAATAAAATTTTGACAAAATTTTCTATAGAAATAAAATTTTAACAAAATTTTATACAGAAAAAAAAATTTGAATAAAAATTTTCTATAGAGATAACATTTTTACAAAATTTTCTATAGAAATAAACTTTTGCCAACATTTGGTATAGAATTAAATTTTCTATAGAAATAAAATTTTTATAAAAATAAATATTTGACAAAATCTTCTATAGAAATAAAAGTTTGACAAAGTTTTCAAAGGAAATACAATTTTGACAAAATTTTCTATGGAAATAAAATTTTGATAAAATTTTCTATAGAACTAAAATGTTGAAAAAATTTTTATAGAAGTAAATTTTTGACAAAATTGTCTATAGCAATACATCCATAAAAATAAAATTTTCTATAGGAAGAAAATGGTGACAAAATTTTCTATAGAAATAAAATTTTTTATAGAAATACAATTTTGACATAATTTTCTATAAAAATAAAATGTTGACATACTTTTCTATAAAAAAATTTTTTCTATAGAAATAAAATGTTTGCAAAATTTTCTATAGAAAAATTTTTTCTTTAGTTTTATTTGACACAATTTTCTATAGAAATAAAATATAGACAAAAGTTTCTATAGAAATAAAATGTTGACAAAATTGTCTATAGCAATACATCCATAAAAATAAAATTTACTATAGAAATAACATTTTGACAAAATTTTCTGTAGAAATAAGTTTTTTACAAAATTTTCTATAGAAATAAAATTTTGACATAATTTTCTATAAAAATAAAATGTTGACATACTTTTCTATAAAAAAATTCTAAGAAATAAAATTTTGACAAAATTTTTATAGAAATAAAATTTTAATAAACATTTTTATCAAAATAAAATGTTGTTATTCTTTTCTATAGAAATAAAATTTTGGCAAAATTTTCTATAGAAACAAAATTTTCTATAGAAATAACATTTTTATCAAAATTTTCTATAGAAATAAAATATAGACAAAATTGTCTATAAAAAAAAATATTGACAACATTTTCTACAGAAATAAAATTTTGACAAAATTTTCTATAGAACTAAATTTTTGACGAAATTTTCTATAGTAATAACATTTTGGCAAAATACTCTATAGAAATAAAATTTTGAAAAAAAATTCTATAGAAATACAATTTTGACAAAATTTTTTACAGAAATAAAATTTTGACATCATTTTCGATAGAAATAAATTTTTGACAAAATTTTCAATAGAAATAAAATTTTGACAAAATGTTCTATAGAAATAAAGTTTTGTCAACATTTCCTATAGAAATAAAATTTTAACAAAATTTTCAATAGAAATAAAATTTAGACAAAATTTTCTATAGAAATACAATATTGGCAAAATTTTCTATAAAAATAAAATTTTGACAAAATTTTCTATAAAAATAAAATTTTGACAAAAATTTCTGTAAAAATAAAATTTTGACAAAATGTTCTATAGAAATAAAGTTTTGTCAACATTTTCTATAGAAATAAAATTTTAACAAAATTTTCTATAGAAATAAAATGTTGACAAAATTTTCTATAGAAATAAAATATATACAAAAGTTTCTATAGAAATAAAATGTTGACAAAAAAATACATCCATAAATATAAAATTTTCTATAGAAATTTTCTTAAAAATAACATTTTGACAAAATTTTTTATAGAAATAAATTTGTTACAAAATTTTCTATAGAAATAAAATGTTGACATAATTTTCTATAAAAATAAAATGTTGAAATACTTTTCTATAAAAAAATTCTAAGAAGTAAAATTTTGACAAAATTTTTATAGAAATAAAATTTTAATAAAAATTTCTATAAAAAATAAATTTTGTTATTCTTTTCTATAGAAATAAACTTTTGGCAAAATTTTCTATAGAAACAAAATTTTCTTTAGTTTTATTTGACAAAATTTTCTATAGAAATAATATTTTTATCAAAATGTTCTATAGAAATAAAATATAGACAAAATTGTCTATAAAAAAATATATTTACAAAATTTTCTACAGAAATAAAATTTTGACAAAATTTTCTATAGAACTAAATTTTTGACAAAATTTTCTATAGTAATAACATTTTGGCAAAATACTCTATAGAAATAAAATTTTGACAAAAATTTCTATAGAAATACAATTTTGACAAAATTTTTTACAGAAATAAAATTTTGACATCATTTTCTATAGAAATAAATTTTTGACAAAATTTTCAATAGAAATAAAATGTTGACAAAATTTTCTATAGAAATACAATATTGACAAAATTTTCTATAAAAATAAAATTTTGACAAAAATTTCTGTAAAAATAAAATTTTGACAAAATGTTCTATAGAAATAAAGTTTTGACAACATTTTCTATAGAAATAAAATTTTAACAAAATTTTCTATAGAAATAAAATGTTGACAAAATTTTCTATAGAAATAAAATTTTAACAAAATTTTCTATAGAAATAAAATGTTGACAAAATTTTCTATAGAAATAAAATTTTCTTTAAATAAAATTTTGACAAAATTTTCTATAGAAATAAATTTTTCTATGTAAATAAAATTTGGACAAAATTTTCTATATAAACAAAATTTTGACAAAATTTTCTATAGAAAAAGAGTTTAGACAATTTTTTCTAAAGAAAAAATACAATTTTGACAAAAGTTTCTATAGAAATAAAATGTAAAAAAAAACCTATAGAAATAAAATTTTGACAAAATTTTCTAGTAAGTTATACCACCCATCCTATGATGACTATAGTAAGTAAGTAAGTTAAAAATTGATTGTTTATTAGACTCCCTATGGTTTTAGAAATTAGCAATCATCTGATTCCCTTCGCATCTGTTCATTTTTTTTTGTTTGCTTTCAAATTTCATAAAAACTCCATAAATTTAAAGAAATATATTATTATTATTATTAATTTGACCTAAATTTAATATAAACCTTGACAAAGGAACAATAGAAATAACATCGTATAAAATTGTATTATTATGATCAAATAAAAAGGGGCGCTGATCTAATTTCAATATTTTTCTTGTAGAGGGAATAATCAGTGATTAAAAAAAAAACTTTTTTGTTACCCTTTTCAGCTCTTTAAAAAGCCATAAATTGGAATTAGGCCTATTAGCATTTATTCAACCAAACAAAAGAAAGACACGCCTACGCTTCTTGGAAGAAGCCATTCAAGTGCTACGGTATGATCAAATTAACCAATGTGGCAAAACCCTTTCAAACTTCTTAAAGAAGACAATATCTTGGCAATTTATACAAAAGCCTAATAGACAAAAACAAAATTTTGTAGAGACAGACATGATCTTCTATGTTGTGAATAGCTGGTATTCATTATTAATTACTTAATTATGCCCAAGAAGGTGATTGTTTTTTTTTTGTTTCTTCAATGATATTATCTTAAATGATTTTAACACATTTAGCAGTTAATCATTAACAGTCGGGGGTCCATGAAAAGCAAACCATTTTTTTTAAAGTAATATTCATAAGGTGTAACTCCGTTCAATGAAATTTTAATACTTTGATAAGGTTTTAGATGACAAAACAAAAATTAAATTTCTGTAATTTTCATAAAATATTCATAGTTTTTTTTACAAGATTAAAAGGTAAACTATTAATTAGCTGGATAGGTAGTAGGGCTCTAGATGTAAGAATGTGGATTAGTATTTTGACATAAATCATATGGTCTCCTAATGATTTATTTATGCCCTCTTCCGGTCATTTATATGAGCTTGAGATTTATATGAATATTTTGTGACATAAATTGATTTAAATGGAATATAAATCAAAATCAATGGTTCCCAGCATTTCTCAATGAAGGGACTTGTGAAAATTTATTTATTTGTATAAATTTCTTTGAACTTGGCCTTAGATATTAAATGAACAATTAAACGAATTCCAATGATTAAAAAATTTACGAAATCACGAACAATGTTCATCAGGGCGTTTTTGCTGATACTGGTAAGTAAAAATGGAATATTTACAATGTTATACTAAAACTGAATTGATTTAATAAAAATCATTAGTTTTTAAGTTTTTATTCAAAAAACAAGAGGCTCAGTAAGACAAATCTGGTGGTCGGTTTATTTGGGGAATATACCTAACAGTGGTCCGATACCTTACAGTGGTCCAATTGCAATAGCATCATTAAAAACTACTTATACCAAGAGCCAAGTTGATAGCTTGTTTTGTTCGGAAGGTAGCGGAAGGACGACAATCGTTTGTTGTCCGTTCGTCCGTCAAAATTTTATTTCTATATTCCATAGAAAATTTTGTCAAAATTTTATTCCTATAGAAAATTTTGTCAATATTTTATTTCTATAAAAAATTTTCTCACAATTTCATTTTTATAGAAAATTTTGTCACAATTTTATTTCTATAGAAAATGTTGTCAAAATTTTATTTCTATAGAAAAATTTTATTTCTATAGAAAATTTTGTCAAAATTTTATTCCTATAGAAAATTTTGTCAAAATTTTATTTCTAAAGAAAATTGTGTTAAATTTTATTCCTATTAATAATTTTGTCAAAATTTTATTTCTATAGAAAATTTTGTCAAAATGTTATTTCTATAGAAAATTTTCTCCAAATTTGTCATGTTATTTCTATAGAAAATTTTGTCAAAATTTTATTTCTATAGAAAATTTTGTCAAAATTTTATTTCTATAGAATATTTTGTCAAAATTTTATTTCTATAGAAAATTTTGTCAAAATTTTATTTCTATAGAAAAATTTTTCAAAATGTTATTTCTATAGAAAATTTTGTCAAATTGTTATTTCTATAGAAAATTTTCTCCAAATAGTATTTCTATAGAAAATTTTGTCAAATTGTTATTTCTATAGAAAATTTTCTCCAAACTTTATTTCTATAGAAAATTTTGTCAAAATGTTATTTCTAGAGAAAATTTTGTCACATTGTTATTTCTATAAAAAATTTTCTCCAAATTTGTTATGTTATTTCTATAGAAAATTTTGTCAAAATTTTATTTCTGTAAGAAAATTTGTCAAAACGTTATTTCTATAGAAAATTTTGTCAAAATTTTATTTCTATAGAAAATTTTGTCAAAATGTTGTTTCTATAGAAAATTTTGTCAAAATTTTATTTCTATAGAACATTTTTTCAAAATTTTATTTCTATAGAAAATTTTGTCAAAATGTTGTTTCTATAGAAAATTTTGTCAAAATTTTATTTCTATAGAAAATTTTGTCAAAATGTTGTTTCTATAGAAAATTTTCTCCAAATTTTATTTCTATAGAAAATTTCGTCAAAATATAGAAAATTTTGCCAAAATTTTATTTCTATTGAAAATGTTGCTAAAATTTTATTTCTATAGAAAATTTTGATAAAATTTTATTTCCATAGAAAATTTTGTCAATATTTTATTTCTATAGAACATTTTTTCAAAATTTTATTTCTACAGAAAATTTTTTCAAAACTTTATTTCTATAGAAAATTTTGTCAACATTTTATTTCTATTCAAAATTATGTCAAAATCTGGTTTCTAAAGAAAATTAAAAAATGTTTTCAACATTTTATTTCTATAGAATATTTTGTCAACATTTTATTTCCATAGAAAATTTTGTCAAAATTTTATTTCTATAGAATTTTTTTTTCATTTCTAAGAAAATTTTGTCAAAATTTTACTTCTATAGAAAATTTTGTCAAAATTTTATTTCTATAGAAATTTTTGTGAAAATGTTAATTCTAATGAAAATTTTGTCAAAATTTTATTTCTATAGAAAATTTTATCAAAATATTATTTCTATAGAAAATTTTGTCAAATTGTTATTTCTATAGAAAATTTTCTCCAAATTTTATTTCTATAGAAAATTTTGTCAAAATGTTATTTCTATAGAAAATTTTGTCACATTGTTATTTTTATAGAAAATTTTGCCAAAATTTTATTTGTATAGAAAATTTTGTTAAAATTTTATTTCTACAGAAAATTTTGTCTAAATTTTATTTCTATAGAAAATTTTGTCAAAATTTTATTTCTATAGAAAATTTAGTCAAAATTTTATTTCTATAGAAAATTTAGTCAAAATTTTATTTCTATAGGAAATTTTGTCACATTGTTATTTTTTTACAAAATTTTGTCAAAATTTTATTTCTATAGAAAATTTTGTCAAAATGTTATTTCTAGAGAAAAATTTGTCACATTGTTATTTCTATAGAAAATTTTCTCCAAATTTGTTATGTTATTTCTATAGAAAATTTTGTCACATTGTTATTTCTATAAAAAATTTTGTCAAAATGTTATTTCTATAGAAAATTTTATCAAAATTTTATTTCTATAGAAAATTTTGTCAAAATTTAGTTTCTATAGAAAATTTTGTCAAAATTTTATTTCTATAGAAAATTTTGTCAAAATTGCATTTCTATAGAAATTTTTGTCAAAAATTTATTTCAAAAGAAAATGTTGTTAAATTTTATTTCTATTGAAAATTTTGTCAAAATTTTATTTCTATAGAAAATTTTGTCAAAATGTTATTTCTATAGAAAATTTTGTCACATTGTTATTTGTATAGAAAATTTTGTCAAATTGTTATTTCTATAGAAAATTTTGTCAAAATGTTATTTCTATAGAATATTTTGTCAAAATTTTATTTCTACAGAAAATTTTGTCAAAATTTTATTCCTATACAAATGTTTGTCAAAATTTTGATTCTAAAGAAAATTTTGTCAAAATGTTATTTCTATAAAAAATGTTCTCCAAATTTTATTTCTATAGAAAGTTTCGTCAAAATATAGAAAGTTTCGTCAAAATATAGAAAATTTTGCCAAAATTTTATTTCTATAGAAAATTTTGCTAAAATTTTATTTCTATAGAAAATTTTGCCAAAATTTTATTTTTATAGAAAATTTTGCTAAAATTTTATTTCTATAGAAGATTTTGTCAACATTTTATTTCTATAGAATATTTTGTCAAAATTTTATTTCTACAAAAAATTTCGTCAAAATATAGAAAGTTTCGTCAAAATATAGAAAATTTTGCCAAAATTTTATTTCTATAGAAAATGTTGCTAAAATTTTATTTCTATAGAAAATTTTGCCAAAATTTTATTTCTATAGAAAATTTTGCTAAAATTTTATTTCTATAGAAAATTTTGTCAACATTTTATTTCTACAGAAAATTTTGTCAAAATTTTATTCCTATACAATTTTTTGTCAAAATTTTGATTCTAAAGAAAATATTGTCAAAATTTTATTTCTAAAGAAAATTTTGTCAAAATTTTATTTCTACAGAAAATTTTGTCAAAATTTTATTTCCATATAAAATTGTGTCAAATTTCTATTTTTATGGTCACCAAATTTCAAAGCTTCTCTAAGTGGTTTCACTGCAATGTGGAACGCATTTCGGTCTCGGCTATAGAAAGTAGGTCTCTTGTCATTGAGCTAAACATAGAATCGGGCTGCAGTCAGTGATAAGAGAGACGTTTACCACTTTGGTATCACAATGGTCTGAATAGTTCCAGTGAGCCTGAAATATCGGGCTGCCACTATACCTTACCTAGGCATAGGCTAGTAGAGTGCATAGAATCGGAGCTGACTCGGGTGCTCAGTGGAGTCAGCGCATAGTGCAAAAATTGGTAATCTTTCACCCAATTGGTAATTTTTACCATTGCCACCGTGGTGCAATGGTTAGCATGTCCACCTTGTATACACAAGGTCGTGGGTTCGATTCCTGCTTCGACCGAACACCAAAAAGTTTTTCAATGGTGGATTATCCCACCTCAGTAATGCTGGTGACATTTCTGAGGGTTTCAAAGCTTCTCTAAGTGGTTTCACTGCAATGTGGAACGCCGTTCAGACACGGCTATAAAAAAGAAGTCCCTTGTCATGGAATCGGGCAGCACTCAGTGATAAGAGAGAAGTTGACCAATGTGGTATCACAATGGATTGGATAGTCTGAGTGAGCCTGATACATCGGGCTGCAACCTAACCTAATCGAAATGCTGCGACCTATACGTCCATCTAAATGATTATGTCTCCGTTCAGGTCCACCTAAATACCATAACTACGTTTGCCCAAATGACTACCGTGCATATTTACATGCCCTCTGCTTTGAGAGTTGCTATAATTTCATTCTTCTAAATGGTTATGTGCTGAGCCAAAAAACGGTGGGTTTTTCGGTTTCTGAGGTTTTATTCCTCCAGCGCAACTTGTTATTACTTATCTGTATGACACATGCCCTTGATTGTTTATTTATAAAATTTAAAACTTACCAATTTTCCGTATTTCATTTCAGGCAATTCAAGCAGGTGGTGTGGTTACCGGTCTCTCGGCTAATAGTGGAGCGGTACCATGCGGCGGTTTATTATGTCGTCCTCTTACAGGACTTTATACTCGAGATCCCCTACCGGAAGATGCTTATATTCATGTTGCCATGATACCAGCTGGAGCTTCAAATATTTCTATAACCGAATTGAAAAATAGCATGAATTTGCTGGGTAAGTAGCATAGACTTCTTCCCTACACCCATAGATAAAATAATTAACGGCGTGCTCATTTCAAAACGATCCGTTCATGAAAGTTAATCAACATACATGTGGTGTCAAATGAAGAACAGACGGTGACAATGTGACAACGATATAATGTAACCATGCGGTTTCAGAATGGAAGGAAACTGAATACGTAATGGTTACGAATTTATAAAAAAAAATAAACGCTACCGTGACTCGAACCAGGATTGCCTGCACCATACACGCTAACAGTCGCCATAGCACATTGCACCACCGACAGACTTGCCATAAGAGCGTCTAAATAATATTTTAAGATTTTTCATGGCCAATGAAAAACGAAATCGTGGACGAAAGTGTGAACATACCGTTTTGATTTTTCGTGAACGTTTTCGTTTTATTTTGTTACCGTCCGTTCACTATTTTGGAACTTACTATTTTTTATTGGTATAAGTATTGACACACCTTGATTGTTAACCAACTCCATTTGTATTTAGTGCTACGTACTGAGGATCAGAAATATGTGTTCAATGGTGACAATACCATGTCTGATAGTGGAGCTTATGAAGCAGCTGGTGCCGTATTCGATTATCATCGTTTGGATAGTTTGCAACAGACCGAAGGAGTTACCGAATGGGTGACTTGCACTGGCCCCGTAAGGGAAAGTTTGGAATTGATGGTAAGATTTGCAGCTAAATAAAGACGAGAAATTCACAAAGTTCTTTGTCATTTCCAGATCTACAGTAAAACTGTTAATCCTGGCATTAAGTATGAATATCTCTTGCCCATTACTTCCGATTCTGAAGAGAATGAGGTTTCCGTGGAAACTGATGGTTTCCTGAAATCAGCCAATGATGAGGCCATAAGCAGTAGCAATCGCCCCCTTCGTAAACGTCGTTACAATTGGAAGGTTGTAGGTTTCAGTACATGTTCCAAATCATGTGGTGGTGGTATGCAATCTCCCGTGATCAAATGTGTCCGTGAAAATCCGCTACGCTATTATTCGCAACGCAGATGTGCCCATTCCGAGAAACCAGTAATCAATGAAAATCTCTTGAGATGTAATACTCAACCTTGCCCTGCCTTCTGGCGTATGGAAGATTGGGGAGAATGTCGTTGTCACCAGGGTGAAGGTTCCAGGGAACGTGAAGTCAATTGTGTTCAGGAGCTAGCTTCCGGTGTTGTGGTGCATGTAGATGCCGCTGCTTGTATGGAAGAGAAGCCAGTGGCCAAGAAAAATTGTGATTGCCCTAAAAATAGACGCCGAACTAATTCCCGTTATCGTATGCATGGCCTAAGTCCCAATGCCTCACATGTGAAGAATCAACGTGACAAAGCTGGTATTTGGTTAATGTCCGATTGGAACCAGTACTGCTCCTCGGATTGTGGTCCCGGAATTGAATATCGAACCATTTATTGTGATCGCACCAAATCCAATCCAGACAGATGTGATTTCCGTATGGCCCCCGACACCACAAGAATATGCGATCAAGAGGAATCTTGTGAAACTGGAGAATGGTTTGCTGGTCCATGGACTCCCTGTAATGGCAATTGTTTTAATTTGACCCGAACCCGACAAGTTTTGTGCATTGAAAATCAACTAATCTTGGATGAAGAAGATTGTAAAGCCGAATTGAAACCCACTACCATAGAGAAATGTTCACATGAGGAAGTTGAATATTGTGGACCCAGATGGCATTATTCCGAGTGGTCAGAGGTAGGTATCACCTAGAGATATTGATGAACAGGATTTTAATTTTTTGTTACTTTGTTTTTTTTTTTTTTTTTGTTTCTTTTGTTCCTACGAAGTGTACAAAAACTTGTGATGGTGGCACTCAAAGACGTTCTGTCAAGTGTTTGGAATATAATGAGCAAGAGAATGCTCTCAAGGAATCGAATAAATGCCGTTATTCCATCAGAGAACCCATATATCGTAGCTGTAATACACACAAGTGTGATGGTAAGTTCTCATATGGAGTGGTTGAATATTGTTGTGGGATATGTCGGGGAACTTTGTCCCAGGACGGACCATAGGTCAGATAAAGAATTGAGGTTCTTATGATTCACTGAGAGAACAGTCGGTATTTCAAGAGTAGTGCGAAATCCTTAAGGATACGCCAGACCAACACGCAGATTTCTTTAAGTGTTCCGCTTCGCACAGGAAGGATATTGGATTCCACTCCAACATGATCAAGGGAAATACTTCTCAGATAGGTACAAGCAGCTCTGTTGATGCAAGGAGGAAATGTCGGATCTACGAGAAAGATGGCAGAGCGGGTGATTATGATGCAAGGGGGCTTTGCACCTCCAAAAGAATTCGAGGAGAATATATTCCCAATTAATATATGAACCGAGAAATAAGGAGGAAAAACACGAGAGTTAGATTTGGTTTTGGAATTCGAGATTTAGTTTAAGAGGATTCTTAGCAGTAAGAAGTTAACAATGGACTGAGACAGAAGGTCTAAAGAATTTAGAGGATATTGCTTCTTGACGTGGTATGGTTTAGTGGAGAATTACAAGATTGTTTTCTTCAGTAAATGTCAAACATAACGTACATTTTGGGTATTCTTAAAACGCTCTGCTTGAACATGACTTAAGGTCCTTTTTCTCACTCATAGTCTTTGCCTTAAACAACCCTGTCTTGGGTGTATGTGTCTTGACCATCGATTTCGAGTCGTATTATAGACTTTTACTCGAAGTCCTACACGATCTTAGTGGGGGAATATTTATACCAATTTCTCGATTTGGTGTTCATCCCCAACGTCTATTTTGCAGGACATTACGCCTTAGGGAGCTAGACGCTCTTAATGGCTTTGTAAATTCGTCTCCTTGTCACTCTATCAATTTCGGGATGATTAAAGAAGTGATTGTTGACCAACCTCGGTATTAGCCACTCAGAGTTCTCAAGGAAGACAATGATTCCCATATTGCTCCGTGGAATTTCTTTGGATCTTCTTACGTCATGGAAATGGTATAACGTAGTCGAGATAGCACCTATTTGGTTTCCCTAGTCGTCGCTGGCAAGTGGTTGTCCTCCTCCCAGTACTATGAACTAGAGGTGTGCACGTGAGTAATATTTTACTCACGCTCACGCACACTCACGACGGAATAATCTTACTCACGCACGATATTGTTTGGTAGGACTCACTCTCACGCACACTCACGAAAAGAAAATTTGTACTCACGCACACTCACGCACGAAAATGTCGTGACTCACGAAAAATACCGTGACTCACGAAAAATGTCGTGACTCACGAAAAATGTCGTGACTCACGAACAATTTTTTGAGTAATTTACCTTAGCGAGGCGTCTGAAAACATGAGCATTATTAAAATCGAGAGCGTTATTACACTCTTAACATCCCAGGTGTCACTAAAATTGTAAATGAATTTAACTCTTAAGCGTTTTATATTGGTGAGCAGGATTATTTTCGTGAGCGTACATCTTTACTCACGCACACTCACGAAGATAATATTTTCGTGACTCACGCTCACGCACGACATTTTGGTTTGTTAATCACGCTCACACACACTCACGCCGTTGCCATGAGCGTGAGTCACGAAAATTTTCGTGAGTCACGACATTTTCGTGTCACGTGCACACCTCTACTATGAACCACTGCCGTTTCACGGTCTCAAATGTCGCTCTTATTCCCTCATCACTGTCATCGCCGATCAAGTGATAATTGATTGCAAATCTCTTCTTAAATCGAACCGAATAGCCCTGGTGCTCTCTAGGATGTGGTTTGATTCGTGTCGTTTATCCCCCCTGCACTACATTCGGTGCTGATGGGTGAGGAGGTCGGAGTGTTGCCTCCCCGATAGCACTTTGCACTCATGCTACAGATGCTGTTCCGGTGTTTAGAGTGTCTTCCAGTTAGGTTAGGTTAGGTGGCAGCCCGATGTTATCAGGCTCACTTAGACTATTCAGTCCATTGTGATACCACATTGGTCAACTTCTCTCTTATCACTGAGAGCTGCCCGATTCCATGTTAAGCTCAATGACAAGGGACCTCCTTCTTATAGCCGAGTCCAAACGGCGTTCCACATTCCAGTGAAACCTCTTAGAGAAACTTTGAAACCCTCAGAAATGTCACCAGCATTACTGAGGTGGGATAATCCACCGCTGAAAAATTTTTTTGGTGTTCGGTCGAAGCAGGAATCGAACACACGACCTTGTGTATGCAAGGCGGGCATGCTAACCATTGCACCACGGTGGGGATAGAGTGTCTTCCAGTGGTACTCCGCAGCGCAGCATTCTGAACCAGAGGTTCCTCCGTTGGGTCTCGCTTATACTGAGAGTCCAAATGACAATCCCATAATCCAAAAAGACTCGTAAATCTTTTGAATCGTCCTCCAAGTGCTTCCAACCAATGTCTTCAGAATTTTGCTTGTACTCACAACGTTCTTATCATTAATTTTCCTGTGTTTACCAAAGATGAACAGGGTATCTTTTTCGGGCATGCATGCTGATATTGATCTCCAGAGTTGTTCTACGACGCAAAAATAGTTTCGGGCCAGAAAATGAAAATGAGAATCGAAGGTGTGCATATTTCCGTGGACCTGCCTCACTCATTTTGCAAATATATGATGGTTCGTGGTTGCTGAGGATGTGTGAGCACATGTGCTGCAACATCCTCGCCGCCAACCTATATGGACCAGTTGCAGTGGAACACTTAGCGGCCTTTATCGTCTGGGGTACACACCACTGTTGCCACTCAAGTCAAAAACAATCTACTAAAATTTGGAGAAAATTTTACCAAAGAATTACCAAACAAAGTAATGTTATGTTGCAATATTTTATTTCTATAGAAAATTTTGTCAAAATTTTATTTCTTAAAAAAAGTTTGTCAAAATTTTATGTCTAAATTTTTTTTTTCAAAATTTTATTTCTAAAAAAAATTGTCAAAATTTTATTTCTATAGAAAGTCTAGTCAAAATTTTGTTTCTATAGAAACTTTTGTCAAAATTTTATTTCTATGGAAAATGTTGTCCAAATTTTATTTCTATAGAAATTTTTGCCAAAATTATATTTCTATAGAAAATTTTGTTAAAATTTTATTTCTACAGAAAATTTTGTCAAAATTTTATTTCCATAGGAAATTTTGTCAACATTTTATTTCCATAGGACATTTTGTCAAATGTGTATTTCTACAAACAGTTTTATCCAAATTTTATTTTACAGAAAATTTAGTCAAAATTTTATTTCAACAAAAATTTTGTCAAAATTTTATTTCTATAGAAAATATAGTCAAAAGTTTATTTCTGTAGAAAATTTTGCTAAAATTTCTTTTCTATGGAAAATTTTGTCAAAATTTTTCCTATAGAAAATTTTGTCAAAAATTTTTCTATAGAAAGTTTTGTTCAAATTTTATTTCTATAGAAAATGTTGTCCAAATTTTATTTCTACAGAAAATTTTGTCCAAATTTTATTTCTACAGAAAATTTTGTCAAAATTTTATTACTATAGAAAATTGTATTAAAATTTTGTCCAAATATTATTTCTACAGAAAATTTTGTCAAATTTTTATTCCCATAGAAAATTTTGTCAAAATTTTATTCCCATAGAAAATTTTGTCAAAATTTTATTCCCATAGAAAATTTTGTCAAAATTTCATTCCCATAGAAAATTTTGTCAAAATTTTATTCCCATAGAAAATTTTGTCAAAATTTTATAGACAACTTTGTCAATATTTTTTTCTATATAAAATTTTATCAAAATTTCATATTTATAGAAAATTTTGTCAACATTTTATTTCTATAGAAAATTTTGTCAAAATTTTATTTCTATAGAAAATTTATTTTTATAGGAAATTTTATTTCTACAGGCAATTTTGTGAAAACTTTATTCCCATAGAAAATTTTGTCAACATTTTATTTCAATAGAAAACTTTGTTCAAATTTGTTTTCTATCGAAATTTTTGTCAAAATTGTATTTCTATAGACAACTTTGTCAATATTTTTGTTCTATAGACAATTTTATCACAATTTCATTTCTATGTCAAAATTTTGTCAAAATTTATTTCATATAAAAAATTTTGTCAAAATTGTACTTCTAAAAAAAATTTTATCAAAATTTTATTTTTAAAAAAATTTTGTCAAAATTTTATTTTTATAGAAAGATTAGTCAAAATTTTATTTCTATAGAAAATTTTGTCAAAATTTTATTTCTATAGAAAATGTTGTCAAAATTTTATTTCTATAGAAAATTTAGTCAAAATTTATTTTTATAGGAATTTTTGTCAAAATTTTATTTCCATAGGAAATTTTTTCAACATTCTATTTCTATAGAAAATGTTGTCAAATTTTTATTTCTACTAACAGTTTTATAAAAATTTTATTTTACAGAAAATTTTGTCAAAATTTTAGTTTTACAGAAAATTTTGTCAAAATTTTAGTTTTACAGAAAATTTTGTCAAAATTTTAGTTTTATAGAAAATTTTGTCAAAATTATATTTCCATAGAAAAATATGCCGAAATTTTATTTCTATAGAAATTTTTTTTCAAAATTTCATTTCTATAGAAAACTTTTTCAAAATTTTATTTTTATAGAAAGTGTTGTCAAAATTTTATTTCTATAGAAAATACAGTCAAAAATTTGTTTCTGTAGAAAATTGTGCTCAAATTTCTTTTCTATAGAAAATTTTATCAAAATTTTGTTTCTATAGAAAATTTTGTCTAAATTTTGTCTATAGAAAATATTGTCCAAATTTTATTTCTACAGAAAATTTTGTCCAAATTTTATTTCTATAGAAAATTGTATTAAATTTTTTTTTCAAATATTATTTCTACAAAAACGTTTGTCAAAATTTTATTCCCATAGAAAATTTTGTAAAATTTTTATTTCTATAGAAAATTTTGTTCAAATTTGTTTTCTATATAAAATTTTGTCAAAATTTTATTTCTATAGAAAATTTTGTCAAAATTTAATAACAATACTGTAATAATCTAACCATGTTAATCCAGTACTATAATTTATAAGATGTAATCTTGTTGTACTGAAAATACCATTCGATAAATGAAATGAAATGAAATGAAATTTTATTTCTATAGGAAATTTTGTCAAAATTTTATTTCTATAGAAAATTTTGTCCGAATTTTTTCTATAAAAAATTTTGTCAAAATTTTATCCCTATAGAAAATTTTGTCAAAATGTTATTTTTATAGAAACTTTTGTCAAAACTTTTACTCTATAGAAAATTTGTCAAAATTTTATTTTTATAAAAAATTTTTTCAAAACTTTATTTCTATAGAAAATTTTGTCAAAATTTTATTTCTTTGGAAAATGTTCTTTCTATAGAAATTGGTTCAAAATTTTATTTCTATAGACAGTAAAAAATTTACCAGTTTTGGAAAAGTTCTACCAATTAGGACAAGCTGGTACACACTCCTGGCTTATGACCATAAACGTTCTCCTCCCGAGAATGATTTTCACCGTGATCGGGGGTGAGTTCAAGATAGTTTCACCGTGATCGGGGGTGAGTTCAAGATAGTAAAAATTAATGAGAGCTCTATGTCATTCACACCTGTGACTTATCTGTTCTCTCTCTGGTTCGTAGTTACCCAATGCCGCCTATCTAATACAACCATTGTTTACAATAGATAAACTATTCACTGACGTTTTTGAGGGGATTTTTGAGAGTAATTGGGTTCTCAAAGCTTGGCATTTTCTACTTGTAAAACTCTATTCATTTGAGAGTTACTAATTTTCACTCTTTTAATTTTCACTACTTTTTTAATTTTTTCTTTCTTTTATGTTTAACAGATCTCCGCTATGATCAAGTTCAAAATGATGATGCCATCGTAATGCCCTGCACTGATGCCTTTACCAATTGTGCGTGGGCTGTTAAAGCAAAACTTTGCAGTTATGAGTATTACAAACAAAAATGCTGTTATTCTTGTAATTGAAGAATGAGAGTTACAGAGGGAGAAATCGAGAGTGAGAGAAAGAGTTAGTAGATCAAGCTCGAAAAGATGTGAAGAGAGTGGCAGAGTCAAAACGATCTACAACAGCGATAGCCATGTAGTAAGAAAACTCCAAGTACAAGAATTCATCAAAAAATCGCTGCGAAAGTCGAAATATGAAAGAGAGATAGAAAGTAAATGTGTGTGTAATTTAAATATTTAATTTAAGTTTAATTTTATGCAGTTTTTATTAAAATAATTTAATTACGACCAATCGAATAGTTGAAATGTACGTTTTTTTTACAAAAGAAAAAACAAAAGCTAAGGAAAAACGAAACAAAAACTTTGACCGATAGAATTTATTTTGTATTCTTTAAAATAAATGAAGACATTTTAAATTAAAAACAAATACAAATAATACCAAGAGGCACTACTAATAACGATAAATAATATAACTATAATAAAAACATAATACTTTTGAAACTAAAACTAAACGAAATTTCTTTTGTATAAAGAGTTTTATTTAAGTCAAGGATTGACCAGTATTGGAATTGTTTATCTATAATTCGACGGTAAGCAAAACCATAAAACAAGTTTCGCAATTAAATGTATATAAAATTGAAGTTGAAGATTAATTACAATAAAATTTTTTTGCGTTAGTTTAACTACGGATTTTTTTCGGTGCGATCAGACGAATATCGACATTTTCCCACAGGCAATTATATTTGAATAAATCTTTTGTTTCTCGTTACCAGTGTTGCAGGCACGGCCAAAAATATTCTACCAAAATTGGAAGATAATTTTACCAAAAAACTACCAAATACAAAAAATCGTATTTTTCAATTTTTATTTCCTACACAATAGGATAGGACAATAGGATCGATGTAACACATCGAAATATTGCTTTAAGACCCCATAAAGCATATATATTTGGGATCGTCGTGAAATTCTGAGTCGATCTAGCCACGTCCGTGCGTCGTCTGTTGAAATCACGCTAACTTCCGAACGAAATAAGCTATCGACTTGAAACTTGGCACAAGTAGTTGTTATTAATGTAGGTTAGATTAGGTATCAGACTCACTTAGACTATTCAGTCCGTTGTGATACCACATTGGTGAACTTATCTCTTATCACTTAGTGCTACCGGATTCCATGTTATGTTAAGCTCAATGACAAGAGACCTCCTTTTTATAGTCGAGTCCGGACGTGGAACGCCAGAGAAGCTTTGAAACCCTCAGATATGTCACCAGCATTACTGAGGTGGGATAATGCACCGCTGAAGAACTTTTTGGTGTTCGCTCGAAGCAGGAATCGAACCCACGACCATGCTAAACATTGCACCACAGTAGGTCGTAATGTAGGTCAAATGGCTTTGCAAATGGGCCATATCGGACCACTTTTACGTAGGGTGAGTGCAGCAAATGTGGTATAGGCTGGTAATATGGTATATTAGCTTTTTTCTCTATCTAACAACATAGGAATAACTAAATCAAGCTGAATAGATTTTGGCTGTCAGAGAATGAAGCAATCAAAGATCAGTTTGATTTTTGCAACTCTTTCTTTGTGCCAGTTGAAAAATATCACATTTACCTGTGCTCGAAGTTTTTTTTTGTGGTTCTTAATCATTTCGGTTTTTGTGAAGATATATTTTCAATTTATTAATTTTCGGATATAAATAACTGACGAGTACTAAATAAGAATAAAATGTATGCAATTGTAATACATATATTGCATTTATTTTTTTTTTACAAAAAAATCTACATTATGGTGTACCACATTACCTGCACATTTTATGAATTCGTGTTTAATGCGTTTTTTTTTAATTCACAAGTATATACGAAATTATTGGTTTGTTATTTTTCGCTCCTAGTTGCGTGGATGACTAACACTAGTAAAATGAATGGGGTAAGATCTTAGCCTCGTCGGAGAAAACAAAAAATTTGGCTATCGAAAAACAAATGGGTATATCACATTTGCTGCTCTCACCCTATAGCCCCCATATAAACCGAACCCCAGATTTGGCTTGCGGAGCATCTTAGAGATGCAAATTTCATCTGATCCGATTGAAATTTGGTACATGGTGTAAGTATATGGTCTCTAATAATTACGAAAAAATTGGTCCATATCGGTCCATAATTATATATAGCCGCCATATAACCCCATCCCCAGATTTGACCGCCGGAACCTCTTGGAGGAGCAAATTTCATCCGATCCACTCGAAATTTGGTATTTGGTATTCAAAAACCATGCAAAAATTGGTCCATATCAATCCATAATTGTATATAGCATACATATAAATCGATCCCCAGATTTGACCTCCGGAGCCTATTGGAGGTGCAAAATTCATCCGATCCACTCGAAATTTGGTATTTGGTATTAGAATATGGTCTCCAAAAACCATGCAAAAATTGGTCCATATCAATCCATAATTATATATAGCAGCCATATAAATCGATCCCCAGATTTGACCTCCGGAGCCTACTGGAGGAGCAAAATTCATCCGATCCAGTTGAAATTTGGTACATGGTGTAAGTATATGGTATCTAACAATCATGGAAGAATTGGTCCATATCAGTCAATAATTTTATATAGCCCTCATATAAACCGATCACAGATTTGACCTGCGGAGCCTTTTGGAGGAGCGAATTTCATTCATTGAAATTTAGTACGTGATGTTAGTATATGGTCGTTTACAACAATGTAAAAATTGGTCCATACCGGACCATAATTTTATAAAGCCCCCATATAAACCGATCCCCAGATTTTATTTGCGGAGCCTCTTGGCAGAGGTGGAGGCTACATAAGATTCAGCTTGGCCGAACTTACGGCGTATATACTTGTTTAAGTATGTCTCAAACATTTTATGAACTAAACGTGGGTAGAAAGTTCAATGGCCGTACACATAAGTTCCATAAGAACTACAGCTAAAGAAAATTTTCCTATGATTCCCAAAAATAGTAATAATGAACTACTGTGAATTTAAAATGGTCATGATGAAGCGCCAATAATTTTTTTTTACTTAGCTCATTTTTTATACCCTCCACCATAGGATGGGGGCATATTAACTTTTTCATTCCGTTTGTAACACATCGAATTATTGCTCTAAGACCCCATAAAGTATATATATTCTGGGTCGTAGTGAAATTTTGAGTCGATCTAAGCATGTCCGTCCGTGCGTCTGTTGATATCACGCTAACTTCCGAACGAAACAAGCTATCGACTTGAAACTTGGCACAAGTAGTTGTTATTTATGTAGGTCGGATGGTATTGCAAATGGGCCATATCGGCCCACTTTTACGTATAGCCCCCATATGGATGGGCCCCCAAATTGGGAGCCACCGTGGCTGCAATGTGGAACGCCGTTCGGACTCGGCTATAAAAAGGAGGTCCCTTGTCATTGAGCTTAGCATGGAATCGGGCACCACACAGTGATAAGAGATAAGTTCACCAATGTGGTAGCACAATGGACTGAATAGTCTAAGTGAACCTGATATATCGGGCTGCCACCTAACCTAAATTTGGCTTGCGGGGACTCTAAGAGAAGCAAATTTCATCCGATCCGGCTGAAATTTGGTACATGGTGTTAGTATATGGTCTCTAATGACCATGCAAAAAATGGTCCATATCGGTCCATAATTATATATAGCCCCTATATAAACCGATCCCCCGATTTGGCTTGCGAAGCCTCTAATAGAAAAAAATTTCATCCTATCGAGCTGAAATTTGGTACATGGTGTCAGCATATGATCTCTAACAACCATGCAAAAATTGGTCCACATCGGTCTATAATTATATATAGCCCCCATATAAACCGATCCCCCGATTTGGCTTGCGGAGCCTCTAAGAGAAGCAAATTTCATCCGATCCGGCTGAAATTTGGTAAATGGTGTTAGTATATGGTCTCTAATGACCATGCTAAAAATGGTCCACATCGGCCCATAATTGTATATAGCCCTCATATAAACCGATCACCAGATTTGACCTCCGGAGCCTCATTGAAGACCAAAATTCATCTGATTCAGTTGAAGTTTGGTACGTGGTGTTAATATATGGCCTCAAACACCCATGCAAATTTTGGTCGAAATCGGTCCATAATTATATAGCCCCTATATAAACCGATCCCCAGATTTGACCACCGGAGCCCCTTGGAAGAGCAAAATTCATCCGATTCGGTTGAAATTTGGTGCGTGATGTTAGTATATGGTATACAACAACCGTGCAGGAATTGGTTCATATCAGTCCATATTTATATATAGCCCCATATAAACCGATCCCCAGATTTAACCTCCGGTGCCTTTTGGAGAAGCAAAATTCATCCGATCTGGTTGAAATTTGGTACGTGGTGGTAGTATATGATATTTAACATGTCATGCCAAAAGAGGTCCATATCAGTCCAAAATCATATATATCGCCCATATAAACCTATCCCGAGATTTGGTTTTGGAGCCTCTTGAAGGAGCAAATTTCATCCGAGTCAGTTGAAATTTGGTACATTGTGCTAGTATATGGCCGTTAACAACCATGCCTAACTAGGTCCATATCGTGTTTCAATTCTGGCTCTCTACCACGCATGGACTAACTCACAATTTTGAAAACGATGTTAAGAAGTTTTAAGATACCACAACCCAAGTAATTCGATTGTGGATGACAGTCTTTCGTAGAAGTTTCTACGCAATCCATGGTGGAGGGTACATAAGATTCGGCCTGGCCGAACTTACGGTCGTATATACTTGTTCTTCAATAGGACTGAGTAATTTCGTAAATTGTTTGCCCTAAAAGAAAATACTTTTTAAGAAAGGAGAAAAGTATTTTTGGGTGTATTTTATCTCTGGGTGTGTTTAACAGTTCACTTTTTTCTGTACACCCCAGTAGGAAAAAGCGTCGTGTTTCAGTCATTATAAAGTGCCTTATTTAGGAGCCAGTAGTGATGCCACACAAATGCAAACTCTATTTCAAAATAACATTGGGTGTCATTGGGGGCCAAAGCCTTGCCCTCTCACTTCAATATATAGTGCTTATATAAGGCATGATCTTATTAGGAGAAAAAATTACCTCTAATAAGGCCTTCTAAATAAGTTGTCTTGTAAGGTCTTGAAAAAAAAATTGTGCTATTTTTAGATTTATTGTTTTTTTTTTAATGGTTTTCCCCAATTGCTTAATGTATGTTGACATAGAAATTATTGTTATTACAATTTAATTTTACATTTATAAAATTTCTTCTGAAAGCGATGTCGAACTCACTACCATTGACTTCATAAGCGCATACTCTACCCACTCGGCTACGATCGGCTGTGCTTTGCACAGAGCTAAAGGCTAATTTAAATGTAACACACATAAACACATTATCCTCCGCATTCCATGAGAGCTGTGTTAACAGGTCTGTTATTAGAAACGACAACATAATGAGTAGTGATGCTGCTCCACCAAAGAAGCATTGTACTTCCAACCCTCCAGTTTTTAGAAACCGAAAAATATTCACTACTCATGATTCTCTGCATTGCACAATCAGGGGCTTTCTAACGTCTAATAGCGGCATATTAAATTGGAAAGCATTGTTAAATGTTGTTGACCAGTTGCTAGCAACAGCGATGTAATGCGAACAAAGTCAAATTTAAAAAAAAAATTTGCTTTAAACTTTATTAAATAATAATATACATACTCGAAAATTAATTTTTATTTCAATTAATCAGAATTAATTATACAACTTAACGTATGAAATTCTATACATGTTTTACATATATTTTTCTTGTGCTCCATTATAATTAAACAATATTTCAATTAATTGGAATACAAAAAAACGGACCCCCAAATTTTTCTCATTCAAACTAAATTTTTATACCCTCCACCATAGGATGGGGGTATATTAACTTTGTCATTCCGTTTGTAACACATCGAAATATTGCTCTAAGACCCCATAAAGTATATATATTCTGGGACGTGGTGAAATTCTGAGTCGATCTAAGCATGTCCGTCCGTCCGTCTGTTGAAATCACACTAACTACCGAACGAAACAAGCTATCGACTTGAAACTTGGCACAAGAAGTTGTTATTGATGTAGGTCGGATGGTATTGCAAATGGGCCATATCGGTCCACTTTTACGTATAGCCCCCATATAAACGGACCCCCAAATTTGGCTTGCGATTGCTCTAAGAGAAGCAAATTTCATCCGATCCGGCCGAAATTTGGTACATGGTGTAAGTATATGGTCTCTAACAGCCACGCAAAAATTGGTCCACATCGGTCCATAATTATATATAGCCCCCATATAAACCGATCCCCCGATTTGGCTTGCAGAGCCTCTAAGAGAAGCAAATTTCATCCGATCCGGCTGAAAGTTGGTACATGGTGTTAGTATATGATCTCTAATAACCATGCAAAAATTGGTCGAAATCGGTCAATAATTATATATAGGCCCCATATAAACCGATCCCCAGATTTGTTTTTGAGCCTCTTGGAGGAGCTAATTTCATCCGAGTCAGTTGAAATTTGGTACATTGTGCTAGTATATGGCCGTTAACAACCATGCCTAACTAGGTCCATATCGGTCTATAGTTATATATAGCCCTCAGATAAATCGATCCCCAATCACACAAAAATTGGTCCATATCAATTTCATAATTGTATATAGCCCCGATATAAGCGACCCCACATTTCAATTCTGGCTCTCTACGTACCATGCAAAAGTCCATGTCGATTCCTAATTATTTGTAGACTAACCTATACATAACTTTTTTGTCTAATATATACAACGTATGGAATAACTCACACTTTAGAAAACGATGTTAAGAAGTTTTAAGATACCACAACCCAAGTAATTCGAATGTTGATGACAGTCTCTCGTAGAAGTATTTACGCAATCCATGGTGGAGGGTGCATAAGATTCGGCCTGGCCGAACTTACGGCCGTATATACTTGTTTTAACATGTGATTAATTATGTCTAATAAATTTTCTTGAATTTGTCGAAAAATATATATAATATTCATTAAAAATAATCTAAATTTTCTAAAATTAACGAACAATTCTTGGTGGGTTCACTTTTTTCTGTGACATTTGCCATGTAGTGATACTTTCATAGAAAACGATGCCTCTTATTGCTTAAGACTTAAGAAAACATTTAATTTCAACTTCATCCAATGTAACATAAACTGTAATTTCAAAAATTTTCCGCCAGAAATAATAAGTGTGATTCGTTTTTAAATGAAATAATTTGAATAAAAAACAAGCCTTCTCGTGTAAGTTGAAATGTCATTAGTAGTCGTTCCGATGTTGGGCTTAAAATAGACATTATAATAGGCTTGATTTGAGAAGCGAATGGGCAATGCCTATTGAATCTTTTCGTCTTTAGAAAATTTTTAAAAACGCAGACGTTAAAGCACCTTATCATGTAAGCTGTGTTGGAAGTTTCATTGACGCTTTTATAATGCGTATTTTCAGCTTTTACAAATGCAGGGCCCACGAATTATCCGACTGGGACATAGCTGCAGTAATTGGAAAGAACAACCTCTGTATCTCACATTAATAGCTTAGTATTTGTGAAAATGTATTGAGCTTGTTTGTAGATATGAATACGCGTTGAGATCATAGTATGTAAAGGGTGATTCTTTTGAGGTTAGGATTTTCATGCATTAGTATTTGACAGATCACGTGGGATTTCAGACATGGTGTCAAAGAGAAAGATGCTCAGTATGCTTTGACATTTCATCATGAATAGACTTACTAACGAGCAACGCTTGCAAATCATTGAATTTTATTACCAAAATCAGTGGCAGAAAATCCGCTTTTTTATCGACAAATTTTGTTCAGCGATGAGGCTCATTTCTGGTTGAATGGCTACGTAAATAAGCAAAATTGCCGCATTTGGAGTGAAGAGCAACCAGAAGCCGTTCAAGAACTGCCCATGCATCCCGAAAAATGCACTGTTTGGTGTGGTTTGTACGCTGGTGGAATCATTGGACCGTATTTTTTCAAAGATGCTGTTGGACGCAACGTTACGGTGAATGGCGATCGCTATCGTTCGATGCTAACAAACTTTTTGTTGCAAAAAATGGAAGAACTGAACTTGGTTGACATGTGGTTTCAACAAGATGGCGCTACATGCCACACAGCTCGCGATTCTATGGCCATTTTGAGGGAAAACTTCGGAGAACAATTCATCTCAAGAAATGGACCGGTAAGTTGGCCACCAAGATCATGCGATTTGACGCCTTTAGACTATTTTTTGTGGGGCTACGTCAAGTCTAAAGTCTACAGAAATAAGCCAGCAACTATTCCAGCTTTGGAAGACAACATTTCCGAAGAAATTCGGGCTATTCCGGCCGAAATGCTCGAAAAAGTTGCCCAAAATTGGACTTTCCGAATGGACCACCTAAGACGCAGCCGCGGTCAACATTTAAATGAAATTATCTTCAAAAAGTAAATGTCATGGACCAATCTAACGTTTCAAATAAAGAACCGATGAGATTTTGCAAATTTTATGCGTTTTTTTTTTTTAAAAAAAGTTATCAAGCTCTTAACAAATCACCCTTTATATAGAAAACCCGTAGCACCTCTCTTCACTACTACATAAACTGAGAACTATGGCCATTTGAAACCTTGTATGTTAGTCTAATGTGACTGTGAAATACACAGTGTGAACTATGGCTGGAAAAACCAAGAGCCCCCTTACAGAATGTAATGAGGAATCATATTAAGAGAGCTTCCATACTATGTCTCAACTCTCACTACTCTCACAGTAGTGATAGTGAGTATAAATTACTATGTGTACGTGTATAACTTACTCTGAGAAAACTCTAGACGAATAACTGTGTGTGTTTATAATAATGGGCTTATAACTAAATAAATCTAAATAACTCAAATTATATGTTTTATAAATAAATAAAATTATTTAACAAATAGTTCGTTACAATGGCTTACCATACAAATATGAGCTTACTTGTTTGATAAAAAATTGTGATGATGGTACGTGGAAATTAATTCAAGACAGGCAGCATTAAAATTTTGGCAAAAGCATTACAATAACTTTATTTTATTTAAGCATTGGCAAAAACTTCATTTAAGACTATGTTAAAAGCAAACTCTCTGTAATTTGTAATGTTAAACTTGAAATATCCGTGAAAAATATTAGAGTTTATAACCCAACAAGGTAAATACCAAGCGCATGGTGAAAAAGTATACAATCTCAATGGCTCCCAGGACACTGAAACCAAGAAAGAATCCTGCAGTACCGCCAATATATACTAAAAAAGGATAAGAGTTTTAGATAAAAGAAAATATTGAATATTATGGCGATTTCGATTCTAATTATGTTAGAAGTGCAGCATTCTCAAAATTATTTGAAAAAAATATGGTATACGATCCCCTACAATATCATTGGAATGGTACTATCATTTTGACGGAAATACGATGTGAGAAAAAGTTGTGTAACACCAAGGCAAAATATTTTCACAGAAACGAAATCGCCTTTAGATATCTAAGAATCTTACCCAATAGGTCAGTGAATGTCATATAAATTTCACGTTTATACCGAAAAGTGGGCCAAGATTTAACAGCCATTGTGGCACCATAGCTTCCATAAAGTTGTTTCGATCTATTGTATACCTGTAAGTAAGAGAATGATAACACAATTTGTTAAAAAAAAATTTCAGGTTTTCAAAAGTCCCCAAAATCATACTGAAAGCGTAAAACTCAAAACATTTCCTTTACAACTTTGATCACAATCACAAGGGGCAAGCTCCAATTCATTACTTCCTGATCTTGTACGGTATAGTTTTAAGAAATAGGCTGTAAAAATTTAATTGTATTAAGAATATATTTATAGGCATGGTTCTATGATTATGGTCATACATTCATGTTGTGGCAAACATTCCCTTAGAGCTTTATAATCACAAACACGTTTGGGATTTTTAACTGTAAAGAAAATATAAAAAAAATTAAAAAAAAACAAAAAAAAACAGAAAAAAGAAGAATAGTAAAATTGATATACAGTGAAACCTCTCAAAAGTGGATACTCCGAAACCCGGACATCTCCCAAAAAATGGACAGTAGGCGATCGTGGGTATCCATCATTCAGAGGAGAAACATTCTAAGAACTAAGTGGAATAAACGGTGCACACAGCTGGGAAAAGTACTAGAGCGGCTAATAAAATCTAGACTTGCCGAAGTCATTGGGATGTTGCGGACACCAATAGAAAAAATTATATTCCAAAATCGTGAACGGGCGGTAACAAAAAGGAAAGGAAACGTTCATGAAAGAATTACATTTCAAAATCGTGAACGGGCGGTAACAAACTGAAAAGAAAACGTTCATGAAAAAATTACATTCCAAAATTGTGAACGAGCGGTAATAAAACGAAAGGGAAACGTTTATGAAAACTCAAAAAGGTATGTTCACAATGGCGTTCACGATTTTATGAACGATTTTCGTTTTTACTTTGGTCATGAAAAGTACTAAAATATCCGTTAAACATTCTTATGGCAACTTCGTCGATGTCCGCAAATGCCCATAAATTTTTATGAAAGACACCTCTTTCGGTTAAATTAATGGGGGGGGGGGGGGGGTGTTCATCCCCATAAAATAAATATTCGTCCCTACCTCACTATCGGCCCTGTATGCAGTGAAAGAAGTGGACATTCATGGTCGCTTAAATTGTGTCCACATATGGTGAAGTGTCCACTTATGAGAGGTTAATTTCAATGTGATAATGTAATTTATCCACGGTTGCCACTCGAGCCAAAAATAATCTACCCAAATTTAAAGAATATTTTACCAAAAAAACTACCAAATAAAATAATTTTGTGTTGCGGAAATTGATAAAATTTTGGTGGTTATATTTATTTTAGAAGTTTATTTATTTATTTATTTTTTTATCATTCCTAATAACTAAATTTTTTTTTGAGTGTATGAATATCCCTTGAGACTTTATAGTTTTTTTTTCTATTGAAAATTTTGTCATAATTTTTATTTCTATAGAAAAATTTGTCACAATTTTATTTCTCTAGAAATTTTGTAAAAATTTTATTTCTATAGAAAATTTTGTCAAAATTTTATTTCTCTAAACAATTTTGTCAAAATTTTTATTTCTATAGAAAATTTTGTCAAAATTTTATTTCTATAGAAAATTTTGTCAACATTTTATTTCTTTATCAGTTTTTATTTTCTTTAGAAAATATTGTCAACATTTTATTTCTATAGAAAATTTTGTTAAAATTTTATTTCTTTAGAAAATTTTGTCAAAATGTTAATACTATAGAAAATTTTGCCAAAATGTTATTTCTATAAAACTTTGGTTCAAATTTTAATTATTTCTATAGAAAATTTCGTCAAATTTTTTTTTCTATAGAAAATTTTGTCAAAATTTTATTTCTATAAAAAATTATGTCAAAATTTTATTTCTATAGAAAATTTTGTTAAAATTTTATTTTTCTAGAAATTTTTAGACAAGCAAAGTTTTATTTTGACGCTTAAAAATTAAAAAAAATATTATTTCTCTAGTAAAATTTTTCAAAATTTTATTTCTATGGCAAATTTTGTCAAAACCTTATTTCTATAGACAATTTTGTCAAAATTTTATTTCTAAACAAAATTTTGTTAAAATTTCATTTCTATCGAAAATTTTTTCAAAATTTTACTTTTATAGAAAATTTTATCAAAATTTTATTTCTATAGAAAATATTGCCAAAGTTTTATTTTTATAGAAAATTTTGCCAAAGTTTTATTTTTATAGAAAACTTTTTAAAAAAGTGTATTTCACTAGAAAATTTTGTCAAAATTTTATTTCGTTAGAAAATGTTGTCTAAATTTTATTTCAATAGAAAATTTTGTTAAAATTTTATTTCTATACAAAATTTTATTTCTATACAAAATTTTGTCAAAATTTTATTTCTATAGAAAATGTTGTCAATTTTTTTTTCTATAGAAAATTTTGTTAAAATTTTATTTTTCTAGAAAATTTTAGACAAGCACAGTTTTCTTTTGACGCTAAAAATTTTTCTTTAAAAAAAATGCTATTTCTGTAGAAAATTTTGTTCAAATTTTATTTCTATAGAAAATTTTTTCAAAATTTTATTTTTATAGAAAATTTTATCAAAATTTTATTTCTATAGAAAATTTTGCCAACGTTTTATTTTTATAGAAATTTTTTTTTTTTTTAAATTATTTCTCTAGAAAATTTTGTCAATGTTTGATTTCTATAGAAAATTTTGTCAAAATTTCATTCCTCTACCAAATTTTGTCAACATTTTATTTTTTTAGAAAATGTTGTCAAAATTTTATTTCTACAGAAAATTTTGTAAAAATTATATTTCTATAGAAAAATTTTGTCAAAATTTTTTTTTGTATAGAAAATTTTGTTAAAATTTTATTTTTCTAGAAAATTTTAGACAAGCACAATTTTCTTTTGACGCTAAAAACTTTTCTTTAAAAAAATCTTATTTCTGTAGAAAATTTTTTTAAAATTTTACTGCTATAGAACATTTTGTAAAAATTTTATTTCTATGGAAAATTTTGTCAAAAATTTTTTTCTATAGAAAATATTGTCAAAATTTTATTTGTATAGAAAATTTTGTTAAAATTTTATTTTTCTAGAAAATTTTAGACAAGCAAAGTTTCCTTTTGACGCTAAAAACTTTTCTTTAAAAAATGTTATTTCTGTAGAAAATTTTGTTAAAATTTTATTTCTATAGAAAATTTTGTAAAAATTTTATTTCTATAAAAAATTATGTCAAACAATTTTTCTATAGAAAATTTTGTCAAAAATTTATTTCTATAGAAATTTTTTGTCGAAATTTTATTTCTAAAAAAAAAATTATGTCAAAAAAATTTTTCTAAAGAAAATTTCGTCAAAATTTTTTTTTCTATAGAAAATTTCGTCAAAAAATTTTTTTTCTATAGAATATTTTGTCAAAATTTTATTTCTATAAAAAATTATGTCAAAAATTTATTTCTATAGAAAATTTTGTTAAATTTGATTTTTCTAGAAAATTTTAGACAAGCAAAATTTTATTTTGACGCTTACAAATTTAAAAAAAAAATGTTATTTCTCAAGAAAAAATTTTCAAAATTTTATTTCTATAGACAATTTTGTCAAAATTTTATTTCTAAACAAAATTTTGTTAAAATTTCATTTCTATCAAAAAATTTTTTTCGAAATTTTATTTTTTATAGAAAATTTTATCAAAATTTTATTTCTATAGAAAATGTTGCCAAAGTTTTATTTTTATAGAAAATTTTGCCACAGTTTTATTTTTATAGAAAATTTTTTAAAAAATGTATTTCTCTAGAAAATTTTGTCAAAATTTTTTTTCGTTAGAAAATGTTGTCTAAATTTTATTTCTATAGAAAATTTTGTTAAAATTTTATTTATATAGAAAATTTTGTAAAAATTTTATTTCCATAGAAAATATTGTTAAAATTTTATTTCCATAGAATGTTTTGTCAAAATTTTATTTCCATAGAAAATATTGTTAAAATTTTATTTCTATAGAAAATTTTGTCAAAATTTTATATCTATAGAAAATTTTGTCAAAATTTTATATCTATAGAAAATTTTGTCAAAATTTTATATCTATAGAAAATTTTGTCAAAAGTTCATTTCTATCGAAATTTTATTTCTATAAAAAATTATATCAACATTTGATTTCCATAGAAAATTTTGTCAAAATTTCATTTCTCTAGAAAAATTTGTCAAAATTTTATTTCTTTAGAAAATTTTCTAAAAATTTTATTTCTCTAGAAAATTTTGTTAAAATTTTATTTCTATAGAACATTTTGTAGAAATTTTATTTCTATAAAAAATTATGTACATTTTTTTTTTATAGAAAATTTTGTCAAACTTTTATTTCTATCGAAAATTTTGTCAAAATTTTATTTCTATAAAAAATTATGTCAAAATTTTATTTCTATAGAAAATTTTGTTAAAATTTTAATTTCCTAGAAAATTTTGGACAAGCAAAGTTTTCAGTTGACGCTTAAAACTTTTCTTTAAAAAATGTTATTTGTCTAGAAATTTTTGTCAAAATTTTATTTCTATAGAAAATTTTGTCAAAATTTTAATTCTATAGAAAATTTTGTCAAAATTTTAATTCTATAGAGAATTTTGTCAAAATTTTATTTCTATAGAAAATTTTGTCAAAATTTCAATTTTATAGAAAATGTCAAATTTAGAAAATTTTGTTAAAATTTTATTGCAGTAGAAAATTGTGTCAACATTGTATGTCGATGGAAAATTTTGTTAAAATTGTAGTTTTACAGAAAATTTTGTAAAAACTTTATTTCTAAAAAATATTTTATAAAAACTTTATTTCTATAGAATATTTTGTCTAGATTTTATTTCTATAGAAAATTTTGTCAAACTTTTATTTCTATAGAAAATTTTGTCAAATTTTATTCTATAAAAAATTATGTCAAAATTTTATTTCTATAGAAAATTTTGTTAAAATTTTATTTTTCTAGAAAATTTTGGACAAGCAAAGTTTTCAGTTAACGCTTAAAACTTTTCTTTAAAAAATGTTATTTGTCTAGAAATTTTTGTCAAAATTTTATTTCTATAGAAAATTTTGTCAAAATTTTTATTCTATAGAAAATTTTGTCAACATTTTAATACTATAGAAAATTTTATCAAAATTTTAATTCTATAGAGAATTTTGTCAAAATTTTATTTCTATAGAAAATTTTGTCAAAATTTCAATTTTATAGAAAATGTGAAATTTAGAAAATTTTGTTAAAATTTTATTGCAGTAGAAAATTGTGTCAAAATTGTATTTCTATGGAAAATTTTGTTAAAATTGTAGTTTTACAGAAAATTTTGTAAAAACTTTATTTCTAAAAAATATTTTATAAAAACTTTATTTCTATAGAATATTTTGTCTAAATTTTATTTCTATAGAAAATTTTGTCAAAATTTTATTTCTATAAAAAATATTGTCTAAATTTTATTTCTATAGAAAATTTTGTCAAAATTTCATTTCTAGAGGAAATTTGTGAAGTACTTCTTAGTTGGGGAGGAATATTTTGCTAAATCTACCAAAACATCAAGAATTCTACCCATCTACAAAACAGTAAAAAATCTACCATTTTTGGTAGAATTCTACCAACTGCGGCAACCATGAATGTAACCCCTTTACAGACGAAACTGACTATTTTATTTTCAGTATACTTACTTCGATTAGGATAAAAATGAGGTATACATTTGCACATTTTATAAACCAATTGGAGACGACATTCTTGCATACAAATATTTTTCGTGTAAACTGGAAAATGGGGTAAATTTGACTCATGACTAAAGCGGCAATTTCGTTGACGGATAGTGGCATCACTGAAAATGTAAGAAATTTGTTATTATTGGGATTTCTTCAACGTGATTAGGGATGTCAACGTGATTAGGGATGTCAGATCAAGATTTATATGTGGGTATAAATACAGTGAAACCTCTCAGAAGTGGACACTCATGGTTACTAAAATTTTTTCCATATTTTATTAGCTATGAAAGGTTATTTTTTATATGATATTATAGCAAATGCCTATGGACAATTGTCCACTTTTGAGAGGTGTCCGGTTTACAGAGTGTCCACGATTGAGAGGTTTGACTGTAATTCTTTACGTTTCGAAGTTTTCAGCAGTTGTTATTTCCGGTGCCAGTGGTTCGTAATACAGATTCTCCGTTGAATAACCAAAATTATTATCCACCTTCATTACCTCATGGACACTATGGGCATACAACTGAAACAAAAAAAAAGAAACAGAAATTCAACGTAATTAAATTATTTTTCAAACAAACATAATTTCTACCCACATCTATGGGTGAACGAAATCCAATAAATGTATAATCCTTATATCTATCTGGAAATGACCCCAACTGTATGGTCAGCATATTATGTTCCAATTCATATTTATTTGGTTCAGGTAATGAACCAAACAATAGATACTTAGATGAGTATCTTTCATCCACAAGATTATTGGCCATATAGCAGAGACCATATTCGGTCAACACTTGTCTCGTATGTATATATTGGTCATTATCAATGCATCGTATACGATGAGATTCATCGGGATTTAATCTATCCTCACTGGTAAGATTGTATATGGTTTCCATGTATTTCCTTGGCTTTAAGTTAATTCGATCGAGTATGGCGTCAAGACTTGGATGGACGGGGATACTTTTAAAATTCATATAGGTTGAATTGGCCAAATTTTCCAGAAAATTCCACAAAACTATTTTATCCACCGCGTCGATTCCATGAGATCTAAGAAATTGCGTATATGTTAAGGTAAAGTTTAATGAAAAAAACAAATAATAATAATAATAAGCTCCCTAATGAAGAGAACAAATTTTACAATTACAACTTTCGTGATTTGAATAAAATAACAAAATGAAATGAAAAAAAAAAAATTAAACATTATTTTAGTTATACACAAATGAAGTATAAATATTTAATAAATTCGTACTTCTCACAAAATAGTGGTTTACGAGTATTTCTTTAAATTTGAAAATTTTTCTACAAATGAACTTCGTATGTCATCAAATACATTTTTGCAATATTGAACTCTAATTTTGTCCTTCAAATTACAACATTTTCTTTAACAAGTGAAAACAATTTATTATGTCTAATAAATTTGCTCGAATTTGTCGCAAAATATTTAGCTATTTTTGTGATATCGGCGTGATGTCGGCGCTTGTAATAGTGTCTAGTTAAAATTTTCCAAAAATAATCTAAATTTTTTAAAACTAATTAATAATGACAGATTTTTTACTAATGGGTAGAATATTGAACGTGATATTAAAGATTACGCAACCTAAATTTTAGGATGGGAAATTTACAAAATATTAAGGACAAATTTCTTTAAAATAATGAAATTTTAATTAAAATAAAGTTTGTAATCTTTGCCTACAAAAATTTTTGCATTAAATTTAGGACACAACTTTTGTAAATTTGCATCCCTCCGTTAAAGTCGCATGTCTTTGAACTAAGGAAAATTTTCCTTAAAGTAAAGAAACACATATTTGATTTAAATAAATTGTACTAAAAAAAAACTGAAATATTGAAACTTTAGAATTAAGATAAAAACGCTTCAAATATAGGCTAAGACTTATTTTGAGGATGTAGCGTCTTTGGTTTAAAGTTTTTTTGGAATTAAGAAAAAAATTTTTACTTTGAAGTATCCGTTATAATTTGGATTTTTAAACTGGCATTTAACAGGTTGGCTGATAAGTCCCCGGTCTGACACATAGATGGCGTCGCTAGTATTAAATGCATATTATTTGTATATAGTACCAACCTTCAAATGATTCGTGTCAAAATTTGACGTCCGTAAGTCAACTAACAAAAACTTGGCTTGATAATTAGTGAGTTGGAAGCAAAAACTTGGCTTGATAATGAGTTTCCGGACTCTGCCCTAGGGAAATCAACAATAATTGATTGGTATGCATAATTCAAGCGTGGTGAAATGAGCACGGAGGACGGTGAACGCAGTGGACGCCCGAAAGAGGTGGTTACCGACGAAAACATCAAAAAAATCCACAAAATGATTTTGAATGACCGTAAAATGTAGTTGATCGAAATAGCGGAGGCCTTAAAGATATCAAAGGAACGTGTTGGTCATATCATTCATCAATATTTGGATATGCGGAAGCTCTGTGCAAAATGGGTGCCGCGCGAGCTCACATTTGACCAAAAACAACAACGTGTTGATGATTCTGAGCGGTGTTTGCAGCTGTTAACTCGTAATACACCCGAGTTTTTCCATCGATATGTGACAATGGATGAAACATGGTTCCATCGCTACACTTCCGAGTCCAATCGACAGTCGGCTGAGTGGACAGCGACCGGTGAACCGTCTCCGAAGCGTGGAAAGACACAAAAGTCCGCTGGCAAAGTAATGGCTTCTTGTTTTTGGGATGCGCATGGAATAATTTGTATCGATTATCTTGAGAAGGAAGGAAGGAAAAACCATCAACAGTGACTATTATATGGCGTTATTGGAGCGTTTGAAGGTCGAAATCGCGGCAAAACGGCCCCATATGAAGAAGAAAAAAGTGTTGTTCCACCAAGACAACGCACCGTGCCACAAGTCATTGAGAACGATGGCAAAAATTCATGAATTGGGCTTCGAATTGCTTCCCCACTAGGGCTGTCGTTCGGGATCGATTTTTAAAAATCCCGGGATTCGGGATTTCAAAATATTGAATCCCGGGATCCCGGGATTTTTCGAGATTTTTTTCGGGATCCCGAAATTTTCGGGATTCTTTAAATATTTTAATTAATAACAATTTACAGCGCCAAAAAATTGTTGTACATTAAACCAATTTATTTAATTAATTCAATTTTATTAACAACAAAAGAACATAAGAGTAAATTTAAAAGCAATTTTAAATTGCTATCATACTTAGCGAAAAAAAAAATAAATGAAAAAAGCCATTTCTTATCGCAATCTTACTTAGCAAACATTTTAAGGATTAGGTTAGATTAGGCGTATTTTCGTATACTTGTGATAATCCTTTTGTACTTCGATTTAAGTAAAACTATCGCAACATCCAAATTTTTGTCAGATAATCGCGATCTTGTCATATTTTCGACGGACCTTTTATCATTGCTTTTTATTTTATGTGGCACGAATTCCATTTCACATGAACTCATTATTCAAAGGTCCTTCTCGTTTATTTCGATTTTTGATGAAATTGTGCTCTTTAGTATACCTCATGTATAATAAATTCTTACTCAAGATGTTTATTAACTCAATTTGTCGGTTATGAAATCTAAGGGCCGTTTACACTGAGTGAAGACTCCAATTTATTAATAAACAATCTTAAAAAACCACAATTTTATCACATTGGTATTATTTTTTCGGGATCCCGAAAAATCCCGGGATTCAAAATAAAAAATCCCGGGATTCGGGATAAATCCCGTCCCGAAAATCCCGGGATTTCGGGACGGGATTTATCCCGAGTGACAGCCCTATTCCCCACCCACAGTATTCTCCAGATCTGGCCCCAGCGACTTTTTCTTGTTCTCAGACCTCAAAAGGATGCTCGCAGGGAAAAAAATTGGCTGCAATGAAGAGGTGATCGCCGAAACTGAGGCCTATTTTAAGGCAAAACCGAAGGAGTACTACCAAAATGGTATCAAAAAATTGTAAGGTCGTTATAATCGTTGTATCGCTCATGAAGGGAACTATGTTTAATAATAAAAACGAATTTTGACAAAAAAATATGTTTTTCTTTGTTAGACCGAGGACTTATCAGCCAACCTGTTATTTGTACGTGACTACCTTTATTAATAAACCTCGAAAAGAAAATGAAAATTTGATAAATGATATCTGTACCCTAATTTTAATGTTATTGGTCCTAGATTTAAAGCCATATAGGTCGCTAAAAAAATTTCTTTATTTTAAAGAAGCCGCATTTTTGGCTCGGAATCAATACCAAAATCATGAAGGGAAGGTCGAAATCTTTGGATCCAAGTAAACTTTTTTTTGAGTGTAGAATTCTTGATGTTTTGGAAGATTTTGCAAAATATTCCTCTCCAACTATGAAATGCTTCATAAATTTTCTATAGTAATAACATTTCGACAAAATTTTATTTGTAGAAAATTTTAACAAAATTTTCTATAGAAATAAAACTTTGACAAAATTTTATATAGAAATTATATTTTGATAAAATTTCGAAAAGACATAAAGTGTTGACAAAATTTTCTATAGAAATATAAAATTTTGACAACATTTTCTATGACAATAAAATTTTGGTAGATTATTTTTGGCTCGAGTAGCAATCGTGATTTTTTTGTGATTGGGGATCGGTTTATTTGGGGGCTATATAGTATATATCGATACGGACCAATTTTGGGCATGGTTGTTATCGGCCATACACTAGAGAAATGTACCAAATTTCAACCGGATCCGATGAATTTTGCTCCTTTAAGAGACTGCGAAGGTCAAATATGGGGATGGTTGTTAGAGACCATATACTAACACCACGTACTAAGTTTCAACTGGATCGGATGAATTTTGCTCCTCCAAGAGGTTCCAGAGGTCAAATGTGGGAATCGGTTTATATAAGGGCTATATATAATTATGAACCGATATGGACCAATTTTTGCATGGTTGTTAGAGACCATATACCAGCATCATGTACCAAATATCAGCCGGATCGGATGAAATTTGCTTCTCTTAGAGGCTCCGCAAGCCAAATCTGGGGATCGGTTTATGGGGGCTATATATAATTATGGACCGATGTAGACCAATTTTAGCATGGTTGTTAGAGACCATCTACCAATACCATGTACCAAATTTCAGCCGTATCGGATGAAATATGCTTCTCGTAAAAGCTCCGCAAGTCAAATATGGGGTCCCATTTATATGGGGGCTAAACGTAAATGTGAACCGATATGGCCCATTTGCAATATCATCCGACCTACATCAATAATTACTATTTGTGACAAGTTTCAAGTCGATAGCTTGTCTGTTCGGAAGTTAGCGTGATTTCAACAGACGGACGGAAGGACGGAAAAGCTTAGTTCGACTCAGAATTTCACCACGACCCAGAATATATATACTTTATGGGGTCTTAGAGCAATATTTCGATGTATTACAAACGGAATGACAAAGTTAATATACCCCGCTCCTATCGTGGAGGGTATAACGATAAATTAACCTTACTTAAAATAATCCAAAGTATATTTAATTAATTAATTAAATTTTTTTAATTACTTCTTCAAAGGCATAAATACTTAATTTTTTTTCTCTCAATATTTTTTTATAATTTATATAATAGTCGATTTACTCACTCACCGACAATAGTCATCGAAAAGTTCCTTATCCAATCTTTCCATGGGGCATATGGTTAAACTCGGCAACGATGTATTCCAACTAAAGTAATTCCTTTCTATTCCCATATAAGCATTTTTGGTTAAAAATCGATCAATCGACTTGGTGGCCACATGAATTGAGGCAAAATGGGCTAATGCAATTAAAATAAACCAAAATATGCGTTCAAACCAAGTCAGGCCATTTTTTACTAAATACACATAGCAATGGTTGCAGCATGTGGCCAGATATAATTGGAAATATCGCAGTCCTCCTAGGGTTCCATCTCGAATCAAGCGAAGACATTTCGATTGTTTACCCCAGGCCTGTTTTTTGACGGCATTAGGTTTATGAATTGGGTAGTTTTTTTGTGGCCTAAGTGGTGGCCTTGGGTGCACGTACATATTGGTTAACTTTATCAATGGTTCTCTAATTTGATCCTTCCATCTTCTCGGTTTAGTAACAACTAATTTGATTTCCTTACATGTCAAACAAATAAGACCACAAATTGCTACTCGTTGTTACAGGCACAAAATGTTTACACTTGAAATCCATTATGACCATTAAGTGGATTTGTAACACGAAACGATTATCATGCAATTTTATGCTTTCTATGGGATTTTCACATCAGAGGGAGAGTAAAAGTTGTTTGTAAAGGATATTTTCAGCATAGTGCTTTTAATGCTATAGCAGTGTGCATTTTAGAAATTAATTTTAGTCCGGCCAAAAAAGTGGTCAGTATTATCAGAAAATACTCACTTTTCGACAAATTTAGGACCAAATTTGCATGGTGCACTGAAAAAATATTGTTATAAACTACGAATTCATTTTTTGCTTAGCATAGGAGACGCATGTCTTTGATATAAAATTGTCCAAAAGACGATAAATTTTTTTATAAAGTAATTCGAATTAAAAATGGGTATCCTAAAATGAAAGAAAATTTTGTTTGACTAAGGTCAACTTGTCTCTAATAATTGTGATTTTTTTTTTGTCTTAAAAGTATACTTACTTCAATTCTCCTCTTTGGCTCGGTATCAATACCAAAATCATTAGAAAAAACGCAAAATCTTTGGAACCATGCATGCTTTGTTTTAGTGCGGTTACATATACCAAATTTCAACTTCCAGAACTCAAATCTGGGGATAGGTGTATAATGGAGACAATACATAACAACGGCCTGATATGGCTAATTTGCAATATCATCCGACATATATCCATAAAAACTAGACTGGAAAGGACCACGCTTGTACGAAAGTGGCCAGTTACCGAGTTTGGTTTTCTCACATGAGAAAACATCCCAAATTGAGCAGTTTGTGAATAAATAAAATGATCTGGTTTACTTGCCTAAGAGGTCTGCTCAAAATGTAATTTTATTTCTATAGAAAAACTTTATCACAATTGTATAGAATTCTATAGAAAATTTTTTCAAAATTTTCTTTAAATGGAAAATTTTGTCAAAATTTTATTTCTATAGAAAATTTCGTCAAAATTTTATTTCCATGGAAAATGTTGTCAAAATTTTATTTCTATAGAAAATTTTGTCAAAATTTAATTTCTATTGAAAACTTTGCCAACATTTTACTTCTATAGAAAATTTTGTCACTTTTTTCTTTAGGGGATTTTGTCAAAATTTTTGTAGTCCATAGAATTTTTTTTAATTTTATTTCTATAAAAAATTTTGTCAAAATTTTATTTCTACAGAAAATTTTGTCAAAATTTTATTTCTAAAGAAAATTTTCTCAAAATTTTACTTCTATAGAAAATTTTGTCAGAATTTTATTTCCAAGGAAAATTTTGTCAAAGTAGAAAATATGTCAAAATTTTAAGTTATATAGAAAATGTTGTCAAAATTTTATTTCTATAGAATTTTTTTTTAAATTTAAGTTCTATAAAAAGTTAACATTTTGTAAACATTGTATTTCTATAAAAAATTTTGTCAAAATTTCATTTATAAAAAAAAAAAATTAGGCCAAAATTTTTTTCTTATACAAAATTTTGTTAAGAATTTAAGTTTTATAGAAAATTATGTCAACATTTTATCTTTATAGAAAATTTTGTCAAAATTTAATTTTTATAGAAAATTTAGTCAAAATTTTATTTCTATGGAAAATTTTGTCAAAATTTTATTTCTATAGAAAATTTTGTCTAAATTTTATTTCTGTAGAAAATTTTGACAAATTTTTTTTTTCTATACAAAATTTTGTTAAAAATTTAAGTTTTATAGAAAATTATGTCAAAATTTTATCTTAATAGAAAATTTTGTCAAAATTTTATTTTTATAGAAAATTTAGTCAAAATTTTATTTCTATGGAAAATTTAGTCAACATTTTATTTTTATGGAAAATTCTGTCTAAATTTTATTTCTGTAGAAAATTTTGTCTAAATTTCATTTCTATAGAAAATGTTGTCAAAATTTCATTTCTATAGAAAATTTTGTCAAAATTTTATTTTTTGATATAGAAAATGTAGTCAAAATTTTATTTCTATAAAAAAATTTTTGTCAAAATTTAATTTCTAGAGAAAATTAGGTCAATTTTTTTTTTCTATACAAAATTTTGTTAAAAATTTAAGTTTTATAGAAAATTATGTCAAAATTTTATCTTTATAGAAAATTTTGTCAAAATTTTATTTCTCTAGAAAATTATGTCAAAATTTTATTTTTATAGAAAATTTTGTTAAAATTTTATTTCTATAGTAAATTTTGTCAAAAATTTTATTTGTATGGAAAATTTTGTCAAAATTTTATTTTTATAGAAAATTTTGTTAAAATTTTATTTTTATAGAAAATTTAGTCAAAATTTTATTTGTATGGAAAATTTTGCCAAAATTTTATTTCTATAGAAAATTTTGTCTAAATTTTATTTCTGTAGAAAATTTTGTCAAAATTTTATTTCTATAGAAAATTTTGTCAATTTTTAGGGGATTTTGTCAAAATTTTTGTTGTCCATAGATTTTTTTTTTAATTTTATTTCTATAAAAAAGTTTGCCAAAATTTTACTACTATAGAACATTTTGTCAAAATTTTATTTCTAAAGAAAATTTTCTCAGAATTTTTTTTCTATAGAAAATTTTCTCAGAATTTTACTTCTATAGAAAATTTTGTCAGAATTTTATTTCTACAGGTAATGTTATCAAAATTTTATTTCCAAGGAAAATTTTGTCAAAATTTCATTTCTATAGAAAATGTGTCAAAATTTTAAGTTCTATAGAAAATGTTGTCAAAATTTTATTTCCATAGCATTTTTTTTTTAAATTTAAGTTCTATAAAAAGTTAAAATTTTGTCAACATTTTATTTCTATAAAAAAATTTTGTCAAAATTTAATTTATAAAAAAAAAAATTAGGCCAAAATTTTTTTCTTATACAAAATTTTTTTAAGAATTTAAGTTTTATAGAAAATTATGTCAACATTTTATCTTTATAGAAAATTTTGTCAAAATTTAATTTTTATAGAAAATTTAGTCAAAATTTTATTTCTATGGAATATTTTGTCAAAATTTTATTTCTATAGAAAATTTTGTCTAAATTTTATTTCTGTAGAAAATTTTGTCAAAATTTTTTTTCTGTACAAAATTTTGTTAAAAAAATAAGTTTTATAGAAAATTATGTCAAAATTTTATCTTAATAGAAAATTTAGTCACAATTTTATTTTTATAGAAAATTTAGTCAAAAATTTTATTTCTATGGAAAATTTAGTCAACATTTTATTTTTATGGAAAATTTTGTCAAAATTTTATTTCTGTAGAAAATTTTGTCAAAGTTTTTTTTTTTCTATACAATATTTTGTTAAAAAATTATGTTTTATAGAAAATTATGTCAAAATTTTATCTGTATAGAAAATTTTGTCAAAATTTTATTTATATAGATTTTTTATTTCTATTTTGTTAAATTTTAAGTTCTATAGAAAATTATGTCAAAATTTTATTTTTATAAATTTTTTTAATTTAAGTTCTATAGAAAGTTATATCAAAATTTTATTTTGATAGAAAATTAAATCAATTTTTTTCTATGGAAAATTTTGTCAAAATTTTATTTCTATAGAAAATATAGTCAAAATTTTATTCTATAGAATATGTTGTCAAAATTTCATTTCTATAGAAAATTTTGTCAAAATTTTATTTTTTGTTATAGAAAATGTAGTCAAAGTTTTATTTCTATAAAAAAATTTTTGTCAAAATTTAATTTCTAGAGAAAATTAGGTCAATTTTTTTTTCTATACAAAATTTTGTTAAAAATTTAAGTTTTATAGAAAATTATGTCAAAATTTTATCTTTAAGAAAATTTTGTCAAAATTTTATTTCTATAGAAAATTATGTCAAAATTTTATTTTTATAGAAAATTTTGTTAAAATTTTGTTTCTATAGAAAATTTTGTCAAAAATTTTATTTCTGTAGAAAATTTTGTCAAAATTGTATTTCCATAGAAAATTTTGTCAACATTTTGTTTCTATGAAAATTTTTAAAATTTTTATTTCTGTAGAAAATTTTGTCAAAATTTTATTCCAATAGAAAATTTTGTCAAAATGTCATTTCTATAGAAAAGCTCCTTGTACCTATATGGCTTATAGTTCAAATATTAATAAAGGACTACTTTGAGCGTATAATTCGTTGATTTATTAAGGGATTGCCCTAGAAAAAAATAAAATACTTTCAAACTCTTGAATCTAACATTGACAGAGATCCCTGTTTTCCGTTAATGCTTCAAATATTGGTAAAGGACATGTCATTAAACCATAACCTCAAATGGTAGCCTATCACCATCAACTATCCACCAATTGTCTGAACCCAAACAACTGACCTTGACCTTACTGCATTGCAAATTATGACAAAGTCAAACGGCAGCCTTGCATTGAAACAAATCAAAAAGTCCTCCCAATTGTGATGGCCATTGTTGACATAAAATTTAAAAGTTATCGAACGATAGACCAACTTTCCTGCTATTTAAATGGAACTTTCGAAGAAAAAATTTCACAGTTTACCTTCAACACCTGCTTGGATAACAATAATTTGAATTTGGATATATCAGAATAGAAGAGAAAAAATAGTAAATATTTAGCTTTACTGGACCCTGTAGAAAAAATGGCTTTTTGGGCAAGTGTGGCCAGTAGGGCCCCTTCTTCAGCTAAGGTGATGCCAGCCTTGAATCCTAGTCAAAAACAATTTTTGCATGATGAATTGAGATATCGGGAAAAGTTGAATTTCCTTGCTGACAACGATGATGCCAATCTCTCCGACTATTATGTCCGCAAAGAAGAGCCCGTCGATGATCCTGAATTGTTGGATAAACATGACTCCTTCTACCATACGACAAAAAGTCTCTTGGTTCTTTTCCAAATCATGGGAGTTATGCCCATACATCGCAATCCCGTGAAGCCTGGTCTACCACGCACAGGTTATTCTTGGACTTCGAAACAAGTCCTGTGGGCCATGTTTATTTTCGTAATTCAAACTACAGTGGTGATATTTGTGCTACAGGAACGTGTCAATAATTTCGTTACTAATTCCGATAAACGTTTCGATGAAGCCATCTACAATGTCATCTTTATTAGCTTGCTGTTCACGAATTTTCTATTGCCTGTGGCAAGTTGGCGTCATGGACCCCAAGTGGCCATTTTTAAAAATATGTGGACTAATTATCAATTGAAATTTCTGAAAGTAACCGGAACACCAATTGCTTTTCCCAATTTGTATCCTTTAACATGGGGCCTGTGTATTTTCTCATGGACTTTGAGTATTTTGATCAATTTGTCACAGTACTTTTTGCAACCGGATTTTGAATTTTGGTATACGTTTGCCTATTATCCGCTGATTGCTATGCTGAATTGTTTTTGCAGTTTGTGGTAAGTTGGGAAGGAAATCGCTTAATTTAAACAAAAGTGTTGAAAATCGTATTTTAATTAAATGTGAAATATGTTGTAGCTGATTTCAAACTTCACAAAAACGTCGACAAGTTCTAGCCCGATATTAATCAACCACACCGTCTGGAACAATAGCATTTTCCACTGGTTCAGCCAGACATGTCTCGAATGTTTGTTTTTGCTGTGGATTGAAGTCGGGTTTTCTGCGGATTGTAGAAAAATTCAGAGGGCAATATCGATTACTACTGCAGTAACCAAACGCATCGATGAGCCAGATGTATCATCTGCTTTTCCCAACTGTAACATGGTTTTCTCGTAGGTTTAGCAAATCTAAGACGTCTTGAAGGTCTTCGTAAGGTCTCTCTAAGCCTTTCGGAGTATGAACGCAGGTGTTTATCTCTTGATTTTACTATTTGAACTATTGCATAATCTACTTGTGTGATATATGAGAATCACTCTAATACGATCAATATCTGAAGGAATAGGAGCCGGCATTTGGGATGTCATCGTTTTATAGGTAATCGGGAACTGTTAATTTGCTAAGTTGAATGAAGAATTCGGTTTATAGATAATCGATAGGTTGTAAGAACTTCGGTTTTTCGGTTAATTGATGATCGGTACCTAATGAGAGAATCGGTTTGTTGATGATTACGTTGGTTCCTTGATCATCGGTACACGATAATAATTCGGTTCGTTGACAATCGTAGTGGATGAGAACGTCGGTTCCTAAAGATTAGGTAATTGATGAAAATTTCGGTACGTTGATAATCGGTAGCCGATGAGAAATTCGGTACTGGGTGAGTACGTCGCTTCGTCGATGATCTCATCTACCGATCGTCAACTTAGGACTTCGGTTTGTTATTGAGAAATTCGGTTTTTGGATAATCGCTAGTCGATGAGAAACGTCGGCTTGGCGATGATCGGTAGTTGATAAGTTAATCTTTTCGTAGATGATCGGTAATTTATGAGAACATCGATTTTTAAGTGATGGGGGACGGTTGCAATCGTGGCGGTAATCGTTTACGGTCGGGTTTAGAATTACTGACGACATCCGAGCAACGAGCGAAATGTAGGCCCGAAAAGTGCAGGCCCACAGACGTCAGAGGAGGATCTGTAAACCCAAAGGTCTCAGTGGGAATCTATAGGTTAGGTTAGGTTAGGTTATGTGGCAGTCCGATGTATCAGGCTCACTTAGAATATTCAGTCCATTGTGCTACCACAGTGGTGAACTTCTCTCTTATCACTGAGTGCTGCCCGATTCCATGTTAAGCTCAATGGCAAGGGACCTCCTTTTTATAGCCGAGTCCGAACGGCGTTCCACATTCCAGTGAAACCTCTTAGAGAAGCTTTGAAACCCTCAGAAATGTCACCAGCATTACTGAGGTGGGATAATCCACCGCTGAAAAACGTTTTGGTGTTCGGTCGTAGCAGGAATCGAACCCACGACCTTGTGTATGCAAGGCGGGCATGCTAGCCATTGCACCACGGTGGCTCCTCCCACGGTGGGAATCTGTAAGCCCAAAGGTCCCAGGGGTGGAACTGTAGATCTGAAGATGTCAGTGGTGAAACTTTAATCCGAAGGTCTCAGCGGTGAAGTGTAGGCTCGAAGGTATTAAAGGGGATCTGTGGGCCCGAAGCTACCAGTGGTGAACAGTATGCCAGAAGATCTCAGTGGTGGAATTGTATTCCAGAAGGTCTCAGTGGGGTTCTTTCGGCTCAAAAGTCTAAGTGGTTAAACTCTAACCCTAAAGGCCTCAGGGGTGGAACTGTAGATCCGAAGATCGCACTGAAGATCTGTAGGACCAAAGGCCTCAGGGATGGAACTGTAGACCCTAAGATTTCAGTGGTGGAACTGTAGATCCGAAGATCTCAGTGGTGGCACTGTAGGCCCGAAGGTCTCAGTGGTGGAACTGTAAGCCGAATATCTCAGTGGTGGAATTGTAGGGCAGAAGGTCTCAGTGGAGTACTTTAGGTGCGAAGGTCTAAGTGGTTAAACTATAATCCCCAGATTATCATTTGTGAATCTAGATCCAAAGATCTCAGTAGTGGAACTTTATGACAGAAGATCTCAGTGGGGTATTGTTGATCCGTGGATCTTAGTGGTGGGACTTCATTTCGAAGGTTTCAGTTATGAACTATAGGCTTGAAGGTCTCAAAGGAGAACTGTAGGTCCGAAGCACTCAGTGGTGAACAGTAGGTCTGAAGGTCTTGGTGATGGATTTTTAGGCCAGAAGGCCTCGGTGTAGTACTGAGTGATTAAACTCTAACACCGAGGTCTCATTGGTCAAACTGTAGGTCCGAAGATCTCAGTGGGGGACTTTAAGCTCGAAGGACTCAGTGGTACGACTGTAGGTCAGAAGGTCTCAGTGGTGTACTGTAGGCCCGAAGATCTCAGTGGTGGAAATGTAGGCTTCAAGTTCCCAGTGGTGGAAATGTGGGCACGAATGTCTCATTGGAGAATTCTAGGCCCGAAGGTCTTAGGGTGGAACTATAGATCCGATGATCTTAGTAGTGCAACTGTAGGCCAGAAGATTGCAGTGGTGGAACTGTTGGTCCAAAGGTCTCAGTGGTGGATTTGTAGGCCAGGAGGTCTCAGTGGGGTACTTTAGATGCGAAGATCTCAGTGGTGGAACTTTAATCCGAAGCTCTAAGTGGTGAACTGTAGTCCTGAAGGTCTCAGTGGTGGATTTGGAAGCCAGAAAGTCTCAGTGGGGTACTTTAGGCGCGAAGGTCAAAGTGGTTAAACTCTGACCCCGAAGGTATCATTGATGAAACTGTAGATCCGCAAATCTCAGTGGTGGAACTGTAGGCCCCAAAGTCTCAGTGGTGGAACTGTAGGCCAAATATCTCAGTGGTGGAATTGTATTTCAGAAGGTCTCAGTGGTGTACTTTAGGTACGAAGGTTTAAGTGGTTAAACTCTAATCCCGGGATTATCATTTGTGAATCTGGATCCAAAGATATCAGTGGTGGAACTTTGTGACAGAAGGTCTCAGTGGGGTATAGTTGATCCGAGGATCTTAGTGGTGGGACTTTAATTCGAAGGTTTCAGTGATGAACAGTGATGGAACTGTTGGTCCAAAGGTCTCAGTGGTGAATTTGTAGGCCAGGAGGTCTCAGTGGGGTACTTTAGGTGCGAAGATTTCAGTGGTGGAACGTTTATCCAAAACTCAAAGTGGTGAACTGTAGCCCTGAAGGTCTCAGTGCTGGATTCCAGAAAGTCTCAGTGGGGTACTTTAGGCGCGAAGGTCAAAGTGGTTAAACTCTAATCCCGAAGGTATCATTGATGAAACTGTAGATCCGCAAATCTCAGTGGTGGAACTGTATGCCAGAAGTTCTTAGTAGGGTACTATAGATACAAAGATCTCAATGGTGGAAATTTAGATCTGAAGGTCTCAGTGGTGAACTGTAGGCCTGAGGGTCTCAAAGGGGAACTGTATGCCTAAAAGTCTTAGTGGGGAACTTTAGACCGGAAGGTCGCAGTGGTTCACTGTGGGCCCGAAGATCTCATTGGGGAACCTGTAGATCCCAAGATCTCAGTTGTGCAACTGTAGGACAGAAGGTCTCAGGGTGAAATTGTAAGCCCGAATGTCTCAGTGGAGAACTCTATGCCTGAAGGTCTTAGTGTTGGATCTGAACATTTTAATCAAACTACGAGCAGAACGATGTGCAATAAGCCACCAGATAAATCTCCCTTCTTTGTTCCATGGACATATGTCCAAAATATCTCTATTGTATGTGGAATTTTTCTCCAACTGTCAGTGCCATATTATTCGCTTTAGCCATCAATTTTAGCCAATTTTGATCTAAAGAGAGACATAATACTGTTTATACCAAAATTGCAAAGTAAAGATATTCACATTGCTTTCAATGTTTGCTGTAGTAGAGTGGACGAAATGCACATCATCTCTCACTTTAGTGTATAACGCTGGTCATTTGTGTTTTTAAATTAATTCTTTTAATTATTATTTATTACGCTCACAGGTATATAAACTGCAATGCCTTTGGTACTGCCAGTAAAGCTTTGTCAGATTCGTTGCAAGTCACTTTGAGGAGTGAAAAACCTGCACAGAAGCTAACCGAATATCGTTATCTCTGGGTGGATCTTAGTCACATGATGCAGCAATTGGGTGAGTTTGAATGCAAACCCGACTTCTCGTATATTTTATAGTTATCACAAACGAATAACATTGATCTTCGAACAGGAAGAGCATATTCCAATATGTATGGCATGTATTGTTTGGTTGTATTCTTCACCACTATTATTGCCACCTATGGGTCATTCAGTGAAATTATCGATCATGGAGCCACCTATAAAGAAGTGGGTCTATTCGTCATTGTATTCTATTGCATGAGTCTATTGTACATCATTTGTAATGAGGCCCATTATGCTTCGCAAAAAGTTGGTCTTGATTTTCAGACGCAACTATTAAATGTCAATTTGACAGCTGTCGATACAGCAACACAAAAAGAAGTGGAAATGTTCTTAATGGCTATTTCGAAAAATCCACCTATTATGAATTTGGATGGTTATGCGAATATTAATCGAGAGCTTATTACATCGGTGAGTATGAGGAGACAACAAAAAGAGAAAATTCTGCTAACATTTATTTTTTTCTCTTTCATTTCCAGAATGTCTCATTTATGGCTACATATCTTGTGGTTCTGCTGCAATTCAAAATCACCGAACAAAGAGGATTACGCTCACAACAACAAGTTGTAGTGGGCACATTATAATGGAACCAATTGTGGACAAATATTTCGGAGTGGCGAGAGGGTGGCGACTTGAAACTTTAGATATAAGACTCATTGATGAAGAAATATAAAATTGAAACTTCGAAAGCAATCTTTCAAATTAATAAATCTAATAAGAATACATCTAATTTTGATATATCTGTTATTATTTTGACTTTCACTTGAAACGAATTTAGAATAACAATTTCTATACACTCACTGAAGACAGAAAATGAAACGATAAAGTTTTGAAAAGGTTGCTGATGTGATGTAAGAATATTGGGCACACTCTAAGTTTCTTTTACAAACACAGATATTCCATCAGGATAAACGGCCCATTCTGCGCCGTCCAGTTGACAGTGTTCTTGCGGCACATATCCCAAATGTTGGCTACACCATAAGTTATGCTCAAAGACATAATCATTAGTGCTGCTTGTTTATGGGATCAATAACACATTATTTAGTCAAGGCCGACTATTTGTATCGATTGGCCACACTGTAAGATTCTATGCAAACACAGATATATCGTCTGGAATATCTTATAATCTGAACGGCGCATTGTGTACTTCCGACACAGGCATTTTGTACGAATAAACGTATAACGTGAACAGTGTATAACATATACGTGTACTGTACACACATTATTTTTATGTTGATTTGTTTACGTCCATACTAATCACTTAGCCAATACTACAACCATATAAATTGAACACTCTTGTATACAGTAGCTCAAGTATTTTTACTGTATCCGGTTTCGTAAATGTGTTGCAATTAATCCCTATGTCGTTAATTTTATGATAGTAACTTTTAATTAATTTATTAAAGGCTTACAATCACGGTTGCCACAGTTGGTAGAACTCTACCAAAAATGCTAGATTTTTTTTTAACGTTTTGTATAATTCTTGATGGTTAGGTACATTTTGCAATAAATTCCTCTCCAACTAAGAGGTATTTGCAAAATTTTCTATAGAACAAAAATTTTGACAAAATTTTCTATCGAAATAACATTTTCACAAAATTTTCTATAGAAATAAAATTTTCACAAAATTTCCTTAAAAAATAAAATTTTGACAAAATTTTCTATAGAAAAAAAAATGTGACAAAATTTTCTATAGATATAACATTTTGACAAAATTTTCTATAGAAAAAAAAATTTGACAAAATTTTCTATAGACATAAAATTTTGACAAAATTTTCTATAGTAATAAAATTTTGACAAAATTTTCTATACAAATAAAATTTAGACAACATTCTCTATAGTAATAAAATTTTGATAAAATTTTCTATAGAAATAAAATTTTGACAAAATTTTCTATAGTAATAAAATTTTGATAAAATCATCTATAAAAATAAAATTTTAACAAAATTTTCTTTAGAAATAAAATTTTGACAAAATTTTCTTTAGAAATAAAATTTGGACAAAATTTTCTATAGCAATAAATTTTTGCCAAATTTTCTATAGAAATAAAATTTTGATAAAATTCTCTATAGAAATAAAATTTTTACAAAATTTTCTATAGAAATAAAAATTTAATAAAATTTTCTATAGAAATAAAATTTTGACAAAATTTTCTATAGAACTAAAATTTTGACAAAATTTTCTATAGAAATAACATTTTGAAAAAAGTTTCTATAGAAATAAAATTTTTACAAAAGTTTCTAAAGAAATTAAATTTTAACAAAATTTTCTGTAGAAATAAAATTTCGACAAAATTTTTTATAGAAATAAAATTTTGACAAAATTTTCTATAGAAATAAAAATTTGATAAAATTTTTATAGAAATAACATTTTGACAAAAGTTTCTATAGAAATAAAATTTTGACAAAAGTTTCTATAGAAATTAAATTTTAACAAAATTTTCTATAGAAATAAAATTTCGACAAAATTTTCTATAGAAATAAAATTGTGACAAAATTTTCTATAGAAATAAAAATTTGATAAAATTTTCTAAAGAACTAAAATTTTGACAAAATTTTCTATAGAAATAAAATTTTGACAAAATTTTCTTTAGAAATAAAATTTTGACAAAATTTTCTATGGTAATAAAATTTTCGAAAAATTTTCTATGGAAATAAAATTTTGACAAAGTTTTCTATAGATATAAAAATTTGACAAAATTTTTTATAGAGATAAAATTTATGAAAAGTTTTCTATAGAGATACAATTTTGACAAAATTTTCTATAGAAATAAAATTTTAACAAAAATGTCTATAGAAAAAAAAACAATTGACAAAATTTTCTATAGAAATAAAATTTTGACGAAGTTTTCTATAGAAGTAACATTTTGACAAAATTTTCGTTAGATATAAAATTTTGACAAAATTTTCTATAGGAATAAAATTTTGGCAACATTTTCTATAGAAATAAAATTTTGACAAAATTTTCTATAGAAATACCATTTTGACAAATATTTCTATAGAGATAAAAATTTGACAGCATTTTTTTATAGCGATAAAATTTATGAAAAAACAGAAGTAACATTTTGACAAAATTTTCTTTAGTAATAAAATTGTGATAAAATTTTCTATAGAAATACAATTTTAACAAAATTTTTCTATAGAAATAAAATTTCGTTGTTGTTTTTTTATTTCAGCTTAAAACCATACATTGACTAAACTACAAGAGTAGCTTAACCAACAGAGGAAAAGAATGTTTGTCAAATTTATTTGGGCAAAGCCCTATAGACTGCAAGATGGTTGGATGGACGCACGTTTCGGAATTACCACATTCCTCATCAGCATCCTCTACTTGCAGCAAAACTATCAACCAATTATCAGAATAAATTCAGGCAGTTTATTAAACCCAACAAAAACCACACTTGAACCCTCCGAAAAAAGGTTTTACATTGATAGCCGGCTTATGCCGAAATAAATTCGAAACAAACATATCTCTTTTCCTATGCCACTGTCTAATCATCGATTTGAATTCACATGGCTGGGTTTATTTTGAGCGTGCCTCCTCTTCTTTTTCCATTTGTTTTGTTTTGTTATTGTTGGTTTTGTTCTTTAAGCAAAACAAATGGAAAAAGAAGAGGAGGCACGCTCAAAATAAACCCAGCCATGTGAATTCAAATCGATGATTTGACAGTGGCATAGGAAAAGAGATATGTTTGTTTCGAATTTATTTCGGCATAAGCCGGCTATCAATGTAAAACCTTTTTTCGGAGGGTTCAAGTGTAGTTTTTGTTGGGTTTAATAAACTGCCTGAATTTATTCTGATAATTGGTTGATAGTTTTGCTGCAAGTAGAGGATGCTGATGAGGAATGTGGTAATTCCGAAACGTGCGTCCATCCAACCTTCTTGCAGTCTATAGGGCTTTGCCCAAATAAATTTGACAAACATTCTTTTCTTCTGTTGGTTAAGCTACTCTTGTAGTTTAGTCTATGTATGGTTTTAAGCTGAAATAAAAAAACAACAACAATGCTTAAAGAACAAAACCAACAATAACAAAACAAAAGAAATAAAATTTCGACAAAATTTTCTATAAAAATAAAATTTTGACAAAATTTTCTATAGAAATAAAATTTTGACAAAATTTTCTATGGAAATAAAATTTTGACAAAATTTTCTATAGAGATAAAAATTTGACAAAATTTTTTATAGAAATAAAATTTTGACAAAATTTTCAATAGAAATAACATTGTGACACAGTTTTCTATAGAAATAAAATTTTGATAAAATTTTCAATAGGAATAAAATTTTGACAAAAGTTTCTATAGGAATTAAATTTTAACAAAATTTTCTATAGAAAGAAAATTTCGACCAAATTTTCTATAGAAATAAAATTTAGACAAAAGTTTCTATAGAAATTAAATTTTAACAAAATTTTCTATAGAAATAAAATTTCGACAAAATTTTCTATAGAAATAAAATTTTGACAAAAGTTTCTATAGAAATTAAATTTTAACAAAATTTTCTATAGAAATAAAATTTCGATAAAATTTTCTATAGAAATAAAGTTTTAACAAAAGTTTCTATAGAAATTAAATTTTAACAAAATTTTCTATAGAAATAAAATTTCGACAAAATTTTCTATAGAAATAAAATTTTGACAAATTTTCTATAGAAATACAATTTTAACAAAACTTTTCTATAGAAATAAAATTTTGACAACATTTTCTATTGAAATAAAGTTTTGACAAAATTTTCTATAGAAATAAAATTTTGACAAAATTTTCTATAGAAATAAAATTTTGACAAAATTTTCAATAGAAATAAAATTTTGACAAAATTTTCTATAGAAATAAAATTTTGACAAAATTTACTATAGAAATAAAATTTTGACAAAATTTTCTATAGAAATAAAGTTTTGACGAAGTTTTCTATAGAAACAAAATTTTTATAGAAATAAAATTTTGACAAATTTTTCTATAGAAATAAAATTTTGACAAAATTTTCTGTGGGAATAACATTTTGACAAAATTTTCTATAGAAATAAAATTTTGACAAAATTTTCTATAGAAATAAAATTTTGACAAAATTTTCTATAGAAATAAAATTTTTACAAATTTTGATTTATTTATACGTTTTAAATCTATTAGTCAGTTGGTTAAAATGAATTAAAGTTTGTAATAATTTATATAAGTACAAAGAATATTATAAATTATTGATAGTACTACTAAATAAAAAAATGGGTTAATATTTGAGGGGATTATATTTATATTTATTGTTTATTTTATTTTATTACAAAAATTTTATTTTCTATGCGAAAACCCAACACAGTATCGGCTTTAAGTCAAGAGATTGTCCGCTATCATTTTTCATAGAATAGTGGATGCCTGTTGAGATCTTAGTCCACGTTGTTCGGTAATTTTAAATTGCAACAGCACTACCAGATATGTAGCCATAAATGAGACATTCTGAAAAAAAGTTAATTCAAATAAATATGATCTCCATTTTTTTTTAATTTCCCTTACCGATGTTATCAATTCCCGATTAATGGTAGCATAACCATCCAAATTCATAGTAGGAGGATTCTTAGCAATTGCCACTAGAAACATTTCCACCTCTTTTTGGGTCGAAGTATCCACTGCAGTTAAATTGATATTTAAGAGTTGCGTTTGAAAATCCAAACCGACTTTCTGTGATGCATAATGAGCTTCATTACAAATGATGTACAATAAACCCATGCAATAGAAAACAATAACAAATAGACCGATTTCCTTGAAGGTGGCTCCATGATCAAGAATTTCACTGAATGACCCATAGGTGGCAATAATGGTGGTGAAGAATACCACTAAACAATACATTCCATACATATTGGAATATGCACGTCCTGTGAAAATGACGAAACAAAATACAAAATTTGTAAAAATCAATTTGTTAGAATATTTATTCTCTAGAAATAAATTTATGAGAGAATTTTCCATATTTTCATATTTTGTCAATAGATGTCGTGGAACTCGTTTATATGCAGTGCTACCAACCACATTGTGTATTCCATACCAGAGAATGAAGCCGAGCCATTCGGCTGCGGCTGACATTAAATTTTTGCCTCAGGCGGCGGCGCCTAAGCCGATAAAAATTTGCCTATTCGGCGGAGGACAATTATCCGTTATAAAATCAATTTGAAGTTGCTCGAATAGGAATAAGATTAGTTGTACTACCAATCTTACAATCAAATTTACATCTCATTCAAATTTTCTGAGCTAAATTTTTGTAAAATTATTATAGCAGCTTGAAAATGATTGTTTGTGGGTGGAAGGTTCATAATTTTGGAAAATATATGACAATTATAAATACATTTTTCTTATTTCAATCGATATTTTTAATTAATTGGCGTCTAAATTTGAGCCGAGATGAGTCGACATATTCGCCGGCGGCGTCGACTGGCAATAAATGGTCGGCGGCGACTGAAATCGGGGGCGCGACAGGTCAAAGATTTCATGTCTTTCAAATACGAATACAAATTTTGCTTAGCATAGAAGACGCATTTCTTTAAAATAAAGTTATTTTCCTTGTCCAAAAGTCGATAAACTTTTCAATGAAGTCGTATTGTCCTTATAATTAAGTGATTTGAATTAAAAATGGGTATCTTAACATGAAAGAAAAAGTTTATAGGCTAAGGTCAACTTGACTTTAATAATTCAGAAAAATTCTTTAAATTTAATGAAATTGTCTTTAAATTTGTTGTCTTTTTGCATCTTGACTACAAAGCAAAAAATCGTTCAAATATAGGACATGTTTTTCAAAACTTTATTTTAAAGAAGTTTTTTACTTCAAACATAGCATAATTTCTACTGGAAGTCGAGTTCTAATTTGGAAAATAAAGTTGCCGTTAACTCGTTTTTAAAGGACTTTGATAGCATATGAAGAAAAAGCTGCGAAAGCGAAAAATTAAAATTTGCTTCCTAGAAGCAAGTACACAAAACTTAAATTTAAAAGAGAATTGTGTCTTAAAAGTATCCTTACTTGTATTCTCCGCTTCTTTGGCTCGGAATTAATACCAAATTTTTTAAAGTAAAGACAAAATCTTTGGAACCGAGTATGCTTTTTTTTTCAGTGTAAGCAGAGGCGATTTTAAAAGGGAAAATGTTGGTATTTTGACCATTTTTGTGGAAATCAGAAAAACATATATATGGGAGATATATCTAAATATGAACCGATTTCAACCAAATTGGGCACGCATAGCTACAATGCTAATTCTACTCCCTGTGCAAAATTTCAACTAAATCGGAGTAAAAAATTGGCCTCTGTGGTCATATGAGTGTAAATCGGGCGAAAGCTATAAATGGGAGCTATATATAAATCTGAACCGATTTCAATCAAATTTGGCACGTATAGCTACAATGCTAAATCTGCTAAATCTCCCTGTGCAAAATGTCAACCAAATTGGGCCAAAACTCTGGCTTTTGAACCATATTAGTCCATATCGGGCGAAAGATATATATGGGAGCTATATCTAAATCTTAACCGATTTCAATAAAATTTTGCACACTTAACTGCACTACTAATTGTACTCCTAGTGCAAAATTTCAAACAAATTGGGCCAAAACTCTGGCTTCTGGGTCCATATTAGTGCATATCGGGCGAAAGATATATATGGGAGCTATATCTAAATCTGAACCGATTTCTTCCAAAATCAATAGGGTTCTATTCTGACCCAAATTAGGAACATGTGCCAAATTTGAAGGCGATTGGACTTAAATTGCGACCTAGACTTTGATCACAAAACTGTGTTCTCAGACAGACGGACATGGTTATATCGACTCAGGGACCCACCCTGAGCATTATTGCCAAAGACACCATGTATCTATCTCGTCTCCTTCTGGGTGTTACAAACATATGCACTAACTTATAATACCCTGTTCCGCAGTGTGGCGCAGGGTATAAAAATTGACAAAATTTTCATCAGAAAAAAAATTTTAAGACAATTTTCTATAGAAAAAATGTTGACAAAATTTTATATAGAAATAAAATGTTGACAAAAATTTATATAGAAAAAAAATTGACAACATTTTCTATGGAAATAAAATCTTGTCCAAATGTTCTATAGAAATAAAATTTTGACAAAATTTTCTATAGAAATAAAATGTTGATAAAATTTTCTATAGAAATAAAATGTTGACAAAATTGTCTATAGAAATAACATTTTGACAAAATTTTCTATAGAAATAAAATTTTGACAAATTTTTCTATAGAAAAAAATTTTGAACAAATTTTCTATAGAAATAAAATTTTGACAAAATTTTCTATAGGAAAAAAATTGAGAAAATTTTCTTATTTCTATAGAAATTGACAAAATTTTCTATAGAAAAAAAATTGAAAAAAATGTCTATAGAAATAAAATTTTGACAAAATTTTCTATAGAAAAAAAATTTTACAAAATTTTCTATAGAAATAAAATCTTGTCAAAATGTTCTATAGAAATTAAATTTTGACGAAATTTTCTACAGAAAAAAAAATTAACAAAATTTTCTATAGAAATAAAACGTTGACAAATAATAGAAATAAAATTTTGATAAGATTTAAAATTTTGACAAAATTTTCTGTGGAAATAAAAATATTTAAAAATAAGATTTTTTTGTTTGGTAAGCGTTTGTTAAAATTTTGATAGCTTTTTTTCTGCCTCGACCGTGATTCCATATGGTGTTGTTATGGTGACATTTAATTTAACAAATGACATTTACCATTTAAAACAAAGTAAATTTGATGAAGTTGAAAAAATGTAAAAAAAATAGCAAAATAAAAAAGAACTTTTTATATAGAATATTTTAATGAAATTTTTATATCGATATCAAATTTTGTTAAAATTTTCTATTGATTTTCAATAAAAATAAATTGTGTTAAATTTTTCTGTAGAAATAATATTTTAACAAATATTTTTACCGAATAAAAATGTTTTCTTTTGAAAATTTTGAAAGAAAAATATAAAAATGTAAAATAGTTCTTTTATAGAATAAAATCAACGAAACATAAGATAACAAAATTTTCTTTGGAAATTTTCTTAGTCAAAAACTCTAAAAATTGTCTATAGAAAAGAAGTTTTTTTGTTAGTTTCATCAAATATTTTTAAGTTTTCTATAAACTTGACAAAAAAAAAATTTCACCAACATCTTCCATAAAAAATCAACTATGTTGAGTGAATTTTCTATAGAAAATTTGCATTTAAAAAAATCTTTTATAGATGACTTTGGTCTATGATAAGTCAATCAAATTTTGAGATTGGACAATTTTTGTTGACACAAAATTTTGGGGAATTTCATTATCATACGCCGTGGTATTCATTTTTATTACAAATAGATGATGCAAAGTTTCATTAAATTTGAAATTTTCAAACAAATCTAGAAAATTTTCTTTAGAAGAAAATTAAAAAAAATTCACCAAGGTCTTCCATAAAAAAATCAACAAAAACTATCTTGAGAAAATTTTCTGTAGAATATTTTCATTTAAAAAAATCTTTTATAGAAAGAAAAATATAAAAATTTCAACAAAATTGTCTATATAATATAATAAAAAATCTAAAAAAATAATTTGACAAATTTTTTCTATAGAAAATTTTTATGTAAAATTTTTCAATAGAAAAAAAATTAAAAATTTCGCCAAAGTCTTCCATGGAAAAAATTCAACGCAAACTGTTTGGAAAATTTTTCTACAGAAAACAAAAAAAGTTCATCACTTCACTTGTGTTTTTTAATTTTTTGTTTTAATCGTTATTGAACCTTTCTATCGATATCCAGTTAAAAATATGTGGAAAAAAGATCTCCAAAAAATTAATTTTAAAAAGTTCTTCTAGGAAAAAATTCAACGAAGTTTTTGTTTAAAAATTTTCTGTATTAAATTTCTATGTAAAAAAAAAAACCTAAAATGTTCTGTAGAGTTAAGTCAAAAATTGGTGTTAAATAAAAAAAATTTTTAAGTCAAAAATTGGTGTTAAATAATTTTTTTTTTTAACTCAAATAAGAATTTTGACGCAATTTTCTCGATCCTAAAATTTTTATAGATTTACGTATAAACAATGATTTTTGAAAAAATTTACATTTTTTGAAATTGTAAAATGTGCTTACCCAATTGCTGCATCATATGACTCAAATCGACCCATAAATAACGATGCTCAGTAATTTTTTGAGCTGGCTTTTCACCAGTCAATGTCTTCTTTAAGGATTCTGATAAGGCTTTACTGGCAATACCAAAAGCTGTGCAGTTGATATACCTGAAATGACCGTCTTAACAAAAATTCTAAGAGAATTTTATCCCTAAATGCCTTCTTACCATAAACTACAGAAACCATTTAACATGGCTATCAAGGGATAATAGGCAAAAGTGTACCATAATTTAAAATCCGGTTGCAGGAAATATTGAGACAAATTAATAGCAATGCTCAGACCCCAGGAGAATATACACAGGCCCCAGGTTATGGGATATAAATTTGGAAATTCAATAGGAGTTCCGGTGACCTTGTAGAATTTCAATTGATAATTGGTCCACATATTTTTGAATATAGCCACTTGGGGACCATGACGCCAACTTGCCACTGGCAATAGGAAATTCGTAAACAGCAAACTGATAAAGATGACATTGTAGATGGCCTCATCGAAACGTTTATCGGGATTATCTCTAAAATTGTTCACTCTCTCCTTTAGCACCATTACCACTAATATCGTTTGTAGGCTATAGACGATAAGGGCCCACAGGAATTGTTTCGAAAACCAAGAATAGCCCGTACGAGGTATTCCTGGTATGGGTGGATTACGTTTTAGAGGCATTACACCCATAATTTGGAAGAGAACCAGCAAACTCTTGGTGTTGTGATAGAAGGAATCATGTTTATCCAAGAGTTCGGGGTCATCGACAACCTCTTCTTTACGTACATAGTAGTCTTCCAAATTGGCTCCATCATTTTTGGCCAAAAAATTTATTTTATTTCTAAAAGTCAACTCATCATGTAAAAATGTCTTTTGGTTGGGATTCAATACTGTAGTTATACGAGGCGATGGTGGAGTTTCACAGCTCACATTAGCCCAAAATGCCATGTTGGTTCGAATTAAGTTTTCCGATTTGATTTTCTCGTAATCCAAAGGTTTTAGTTAAACTGTTGAGGTTTCCTGTCCAAGGAGACAGTTTTATATGCTTTTGTGAAAGATCATTTAAAATGCATTGATGACTTTGGTCTATGTTGAGTCAACAAAACTTAGAGGAGGAACATTTTTGTTGACATAAAATTTTTGGGAATTCCAAATTTCATAGGCCATGCAGTGTCACCAGGTGTCAAGGTCAAGGGTACGGGTGAATGCTTAATTTTCATTACACCCAGATGATGCAAAGCTTCATTTGCATAAGGTTAGGCTAGGTCGTTTACCGGAATAACGTCGTCAATGATGAGTTAGGTCAAAGACCTTGGTCTCGACCTAGACTATGATTAAAAAAATGTGTTCACAGACAGACGGACTTGGCTAAATCGATCCTGAGCATTATTGCCAAAGAGGTCCTAGCTTGGGCTTGGGTCCGCGTAATGATGATGTACCTTCTGCAGAACACGAGTCATAGTGCTTCGAAAGCCGCAAAAAATATGTATTCCGATTTTTATTGTAATTTCTGTTTGTAATAGTCTATGATATCGAGCTTCGAATACAAAACTAAAATTTTGATATAATTGACGAGAAATTTTTTTAAAAAATATTTGTATTTTAAGCTTTTTTGGTCGCAAATGGGGTTATATTACGTGGATGGTGTAAGAAAACGAATTTGGCTAAGTTAAATATTTTGTGCATGTATTGGTGGTGGGTCTTAAACTAGAGAAATACAATTTTGACAACATTTTCTATAGAAATGAAATTTTGGAAAATTTTTCTATAGAAATACAATTTTGACAAAATTTTCTATAGAAATAAAATTTTGAAAAATTTTCTATAGAAATAAAATTTTGACAAAATTTCTATATGATACAATTTTGACAACATTTTCTGTAGAAATATAATTTTGACAAAATTTTCTGTAGAAATAAAATTTGGACAAAGTGCTCTATATAAATAACATTTTGACAAAATTATCTAAAGAAATAATATGTTGACAAAATTTTTTATAGAAATAAAATCTTGACAAAATTTTCTTTAGAAATACAATTTTGACAAAATTTTCTATAGAAGTAAATTTTTGACAAAATTTCCTATAGAAATAAAATGTTGACAAAATTTTCTAAAGAAATAAAATTTTGTCAAAATTTTCTATGAAAAAAATTTTAACAAAATTTTCTGTAGATATAAAATTTTCTGTAGAAATAAAATTTTGACAAAATTTTCTATAGAAATAAAGTTTTGATAAAATTTATAATTTAAATATAATTGACGAGAACTACTTTTAAAAAATATTTCAATTTTAAGCTTTTTTGGGGTTAAATTACGTGGATGGTGTAAAAAAACGAATGGTCCGATTTTAGCTAAGTTAAATATTTTGTGTATGTATTGGTGGTGGGTCTTAAACTAGAGAAATACAATTATGACAAAAATTTCCATAGAAATACAATTTTGACAAAATTTTCTTCAGAAATAAAATATTGAAAAAATGTTCTACAGAAATAAAATTTTGACAAAATTTTCTGTAGAAATATAATTTTGACAAAATTTTCTAAAGAAATAAAATTTTGACAAAATTTCTATAAGATACAATTTTGACAAAATTTCTATAAGATACAATTTTGACAACATTTTCTATAGAAATAAAATTTTAACAAAATTTTCTATAGAAATAAAATTTTGACAAACTTTTCTATAGGAATAAAATTTTGAAAAACCTTGGTATGGAAACAACATTTTTGTAAAATTTTCTCTCAATTTTGGTAGTTTACATAAAAACAATTTTAACAAAATTTTCTATTGAAATAAAATTTTGCAAATTTTTCTTTAGAAATAAAAGTTTGACAAAGTGTTCTATAGAAATACAATTTTCTAAGGAAATAAAATATTGACAAAATTTTCTATAGAATTAAAATTTTGACAAAATTTTCTATAGAAATAAAATTTTAACAAAATTTTCTATAGAAATAAAATTTTGACAAACTTTTCTATAGGAATAAAATTTTGAAAAACCTTGGTATGGAAGAAAAAAATTTTAACAAAATTTTCTAAAGAAATAAAATTTTGACAAAATTTTCTATAGAATTAAAATTTTGACAAAATTTTCTACAGAAATAAAATTTTAACAAAATTTTCTATAGAAATAAAATTTTGACAAACTTTTCTATAGGAATAAAATTTTGAAAAACCTTGGTATGGAAACAACATTTTTGTAAAATTTTCTCTCAATTTTGGTAGTTTACATAAACACAATTTTAACACAATTTTCTATTGAAATAAAATTTAGCAAATTTTTCTGTAGAAATAAAAGTTTGACAAAGTGTTCTATAGAAATACAATTTTCTAAGGAAATAAAATATTGATACAATTTTCTATAGCATTAAAATTTTGACAAAATTATCTATAGAAATACAATTTTGACAAGATTATCTATAGAAATACAATCTTGACAGGGTTTTCTGTAAAAATACAATGTTGACAAAATTTTCTATTAAAATAATATTTGACAAAGTGTTCTATAGAATAAAATTTTGTCAAAGTTTTCCATAGAACTAAAATGTTGACAAACTTTTCTATTGAAACAAAATTTTGCTATAGAAATAAAATTTTGGCAAAATTTTTTATAAAAAAAATGTTGACAAATTTTTCTGTACAAAAAAATTTTGACAAAGTCTTCTATAGAAATAAAATTTTAATAAAATTTTCTATAGAAATAAAATTTTGACAAACTTTTCTATAGGAATAAAATTTTGATAAAACTTGGTATGGAAACAACATTTTTGTAAAATTTTCTCCCAATTTTGATAGTTCCGATAAATACAATTTTGACAAAATTTTCTCTAGAAATAAAATTTTGCAAATTTTTCTGTAGAAATAAAATTTTGACAAAATTTTCTATAGAAATACAATTTTGACAAAATTTTCTATAGAAATAAAATTTTGTCAAAGTTTTCCATAGAACTAAAATTGTGACAACATTTTCTATTAAAATAAAATTTTGCTATAGAAATAAAATTTTGACAAATTTTTCTATAAAAAATGTTGACAAATTTTTCTATATAAATAAAATTTTGACAAAGTCTTCTATAGAAATAAAATTTTGACAAATTTTTCTATAAAAAAATGTTGACAAATTTTTCTATATAAATAAAATTTTGACAAAATTTTCTATAGAAATAAAATTTTGACAAAATTTTCTATAGAAATACAATTTTGACAAAATTTTCTATAGAAATACAATTTTGAAAAAATTTTCTATAGAAATAAAATTTTCTATAGAAATACAATTTTGACAAAATTTTCTGTAGAAATAAAATTTTGACAAAATTTTCTATAGAAATGAAATTTTGACAAAATGTTCTATAGAAATAAAATATTGACAAAATTTTCTATAGAATTAAAATTTTGACAAAATTATCTATAGAAATACAATTTTGACAAAATTATCTATAGAAATACAATCTTGACAAAGTTTTCTGTAAAAATACAATGTTGACAAAATTTTCTATTAAAATAATATTTGACAAAGTGTTTTATAGAAATAAAATTTTGTCAAAATTTTACATAGAACTAAAATTTTGACAAAATTTTCTATTGAAATAAAATTTTGCTATAGAAATGCAATTTTGACAAAATTTTCTATAGAAATAGAATTTTGATTAAACTTGGTATGGAAACAACATTTTTGTAAAATTTTCTCAAAATTTTGGTAGTTCAGATAAATACAATTTTGACAAACTTTTCTAGAGGAATAAAATTTTGAAAAACCTTGGTATGGAAACATTTTTTTAAAAATTTTCTCCCAATGTTGGTAGTTTAGATAAAAACAAATTTGGACAAAATTTTCTATAGAAATAAAATTTTTCAAATTTTCCTGAAGAAATAAAATTTTGACAAAGTGTTCTATAGAAATAAAATTTTGACAAAATTTTCCAAGGAAATAAAATTTTAAAAAAATTTTCTATTAAAATAATATTTGACAAAGTGTTCTATAGAATAAAATTTTGTCAAAGTTTTCCATAGAACTAAAATTTTGACAAAATTTTCTATTGAAATAAAATTTTGACAAAATTTTCTATAAAAATAAAATTTTATCAAAATTTTATTCCTATAGAAAGAATAAAATTTTGATAAAACTTGGTATGGAAACAACATTTTTGTAAAATTGTATTTAGTTCAGATAAATACAATTTTGACAAATAAAATTTTCTATAGAAATACAATTTTGACAAAATTTTCTGTAGAAATAAAATTTTGACAAAATTTTCTATAGAAATGAAATTTTGACAAAATGTTCTATAGAAATAAAATATTGACAAAATTTTCTATAGAATTAAAATTTTGACAAAATTATCTATAGAAATACAATTTTGACAAAATTATCTATAGAAATACAATCTTGACAAAGTTTTCTGTAAAAATACAATGTTGACAAAATTTTCTATTAAAATAATATTTGACAAAGTGTTTTATAGAAATAAAATTTTGTCAAAATTTTACATAGAACTAAAATTTTGACAAAATTTTCTATTGAAATAAAATTTTGCTACAGAAATGCAATTTTGACAAAATTTTCTATAGAAATAGAATTTTGATTAAACTTGGTATGGAAACAACATTTTTGTAAAATTTTCTCCCAATTTTTGGTAGTTCAGATAAATACAATTTTGACAAACTTTTCTAGAGGAATAAAATTTTGAAAAACCTTGGTATGGAAACATTATTTTAAAAGTTTTCTCCCAATGTTGGTAGTATAGATAAAAACAAATTTGGACAAAATTTTCTATAGAAATAAAATTTTTCAAATTTTCCTGAAGAAATAAAATTTTGACAAAGTGTTCTATAGAAATAAAATTTTGACAAAATTTTCTAAGGAAATAAAATTTTAACAAAATTTTCTATTAAAATAATATTTGACAAAGTGTTCTATAGAATAAAATTTTGTCAAAGTTTTCCATAGAACTAAAATTTTGACAAAATTTTCTATTGAAATAAAATTTTGACAAAATTTTCTATAAAAATAAAATTTTATCAAAATTTTATTCCTATAGAAAGAATAAAATTTTGATAAAACTTGGTATGGAAACAACATTTTTGTAAAATTGTATTTAGTTCAGATAAATACAATTTTGACAAAATTTTCTATTGAAACAAAATTTTGCTATAGAAATAAAATTTTGGCAAAATTTTTTATAAAAAAAATGTTGACAAATTTTTCTGTACAAAAAATTTTTGACAAAGTCTTCTATAGAAATAAAATTTTAATAAAATTTTCTATAGAAATAAAATTTTGACAAACTTTTCTATAGGAATAAAATTTTGATAAAACTTGGTATGGAAACAACATTTTTGTAAAATTTTCTCCCAATTTTGATAGTTCCGATAAATACAATTTTGACAAAATTTTCTCTAGAAATAAAATTTTGCAAATTTTTCTGTAGAAATAAAATTTTGACAAAATTTTCTATAGAAATACAATTTGACAAAATTTTCTATAGAAATAAAATTTTGTCAAAGTTTTCCATAGAACTAAAATTGTGACAACATTTTCTATTGAAATAAAATTTTGCTATAGAAATAAAATTTTGACAAATTTTTCTATATAAATAAAATTTTGACAGAGTCTTCTATAGAAATAAAATTTTGACAAATTTTTCTATAAAAAAATGTTGACAAATTTTTCTATATAAATAAAATTTTGACAAAATTTTCTATAGAAATAAAATTTTGACAAAATTTTCTATAGAAATACAATTTTGACAAAATTTTCTATAGAAATACAATTTTGACAAAATTTTCTATAGAAATAAAATTTTCTATAGAAATACAATTTTGACAAAATTTTCTGTAGAAATAAAATTTTGACAAAATTTTCTATAGAAATGAAATTTTGACAAAATGTTCTATAGAAATAAAATTTTGACAAAATTTTCTATAGGAATAAAATTTTGATAAACTTTGGTATGGAAACAACATTTTTATAAAATTTTCTCCCAATTTTGGTAGATTGCTTTTGGCTCGAGTGGCAACCGTGATCTCAATCCGTGGCTCCGAAGTTAAGTTCCTCGTTCACCAAAATTTTCGGATCTCAATCCGTTGGACATTTGTGCCTGGTTCATTTTTATACCCACCACCATAGAATATATAAAGTATATATATTCTTGATCAGGGAGAAATTCTAAGACGATATAAGCATGTCCGTCTGTCTGTCTGTCTGGCTGTCTGTTGTAATCACGCTACAGCATTCAATAATGGAGCTATCGTCCTGAAATTTGGCACAGAATCGTCTTTTGTCTGCGCGCAGGTCAAGTTCGAAGATGGGCTATATCGGGCCATGTTTTGGTATAGCCCCCATATAAACCGACCTCCCGATTTGGGGTCTTTCGCTTATAGAAACCGTAGTTTTCATCCAATTTGCGCGAAATTGAAAATCTAGAGATATTTTGGGACCTTGAAGAGGTATGCCAAAAATGGTGAGTGTCGGTCCATGTTTTGGTATAGCCCCCATATAGACCGATCTCCCGACTTTACTTCTTGGGCTTATAGAATCCGTAGTTTTTATCCAATTTGCCTCAATTTCAAATTCTAGAGGTATTTTAGAACCATAAAGAGGGGTGCCAAAAATGGTGAGTAGCGGTCCATGTTTTGGTATGGTCCCCATATAAAACGACCTCCCGATTTGGGGTTTGGGCTTATAGAAACCGTAGTTTTTATCCAATTTGTCTGAAATTGGAAATCTAGAGGTATTTTAGGACCATAAAGAGGTGTGCCGAAAATGGTGAGTATCGGTCCATATTTTGGTATAGCCCCCATATAGACCGATTTCCCGATTTTACTTCTTGGGCTTCTAGAATCCGAAGTTTTTATCTTATTTGCCTGAAATTGGAAATCTAGAGGTATTGTAGGACCACAATTATGTGTGCCAAAAATTGTGAGTATCGGTCCATATTTTGGTATAGCCCCCATATAGACCGATCTCCCGATTTTACTCTTGGGCTTATAGAAACCGCAGTTTTTATTCAATTTACCTGAAATTGGAAATCTAGAGGTATTTTAGGACCATAAAGAGGTGTGCCGAAAATGGTGAGTATCGGTCCATATTTTCGTATAGCCTCCATATAGACCGATTTCCCGATTTTACTTCTTGGGCTTCTAGAATCCGAAGTTTTTATCCTATTTGCCTGAAATTGGAAATCTAGAGGTATTTTCGGGTCATAAAGAGGTATGCCGAAAACGGTGAGTATCGGTCCATATTTTAGTATAGCCCCCATAAGAACGATCTCCCGATTTAACTCTTTGAGTTTCTAGAAACCGTAGTTTTTATCTGATTTGCCTTAAATTGTAAATATTCTGGTATTTTAGGCTCACAAAAACGTGTATCGGATTAAGTTTTTATCGGTCCATTTGGTAATGCCTCCATATAGACCGACTTCACTTCTTGAGGGTGTAGAAAGCGCACTTATCATGAAAATTGCTTGAAACTCAATGTAAAATTTCCAGATTTTACTTCTACAGATTTAAGATTTCAAATCAAAACGTTATTTTATAATTTTCTTGCACACTTACAAGAGATGTTAATGATTCCTCTAAAACTCAAACAAAAATGGTTCTTATAAATCCAGAATCTGATATAGTCCTCATAGGTGAAATCTTTAAATTTATCTTCGGGAAGTGTCCTCTAGTCCTCAAGTCCTTCTGAAATTTCAAAGGAACCCCTAATATTTGGTTCATGGTGGTGGGTATTTAAGATTCGGCCCGGCCGAACTTACTGCTGTATATACTTGTTGAGATTAAGATTGGCACTAAAAAATTCCGAAGTGTTGATAATCTCAAGTCGGCGCCTCGCCGGAAATGGGGTAAAATACAGTAATTACTTTCAGGCAGTGGGGTACAAGGAAAACGATATTTAACATATACACTCAAAAAAAAGTTTACTTTAATCCAAAGAATTTGACCTTCCCTTAAGGATTTTGGTATTGATTCCGAGCCAAAGATGCGGCTTCTTTAAAATAAAGAATTTTTTTAGCGATATATCTGACTTTAAATCTAGGACCAATAAAATTAAAATTAGGATACAGATCTCATTTGTCAAATTTGCATTCTCTTTTCGCGGTTTATTAATAAAGGTACTTACGTACAAACAAATGCCCCTTTAAAGATCCAAATTATAACGGATACTTCAAAGTAAAAAATGTTTTCTTAATTCCATTACAACTTTAAACCAAAGACGCTAAATCCTCAAAATAAGTCATATCCTATATTTGAAGCGTTTTTATCTTAAATCTAAAGTTCCTATATTTCACTTAAGGACAATTTCTTTAAATCAAAAATATTTATCTTTACTTTAAGGAAAATTAGCCTTAGTTCAAAGATATGCGACTTTAATGGAGGAAGCAAATTTACAAAATTTGTGTCCTAAATTTAATGAAAAAAATGTTTGAAATCTTTATTTTAATTAAAATTTCATTATTTTAAAGAAGTTTGTTCTTAATATTTTGTAAATTTCGCATCCTAAAATTTAGGTTGCGTAATCATTAATATCACGTAAATATTTTTTTTTTCAGTGTAACATTTGATGTATATGTATTTATTTATATTGGCGATACATTGCAAAATAATTGATTAATGGTTGATAATAAAAAAAACTTATTCAGACACTGGACCCAAAGTCAAAATGAATGTTCTGATTTGCATGGCACTTAATTCAATCAGGAATTTCTTATCGTCCGTATTCTCCAAAGGCAATTCGCCCACAGAATATTTCATTCTCTTAAGTTTTTCACTACGTAAACGATTCAATTCTTGATGGGAGTGCGAGGCGATATTCCTTTTCAGACGATTATTTTCAGCACCCAGTTCACCAGCAGGTAAAAGTTCATCATGGAATTTTGTTGAATACATGGGCCGCTCTGCCATTTGCAATTGAACATATTCAAAAGATTTTGCAAAGACAGCATAACTCTCATAAAGATGATCTTCGGGATCGGGGACAAATTCCATACGAAGATTTTCATCTAGCCAAGCATTACCATCGAGAGTGGTCTCACGTATATCACTAATGCCAAAGCCTTGGAAAACATTCTTAACATTGAATTGAACAAATTTGGAATATTTGGGATCTTCATCTTTTTCCAAAATATGCTCGAAACGAACAAGAATTTCATGATCATGCCAAGGTTCAAAAGTGAGAAGATGAATATTTTTGGGAAGATTTAGCGATAAGCCAGTGAACTGTAAATAACAAAAAATATTCCATTAGAGTCATAGACCTTCTTCGTTATTGCTATACTTACAATATTGGTGAACTGTTGACTCCATTCTGTGTAGGAATAATTCGTCTCACTAAAGAATCTCCATGGTGCTAAGGTCTTTTGCAATTGCGTAAATCTTTCCAGAGATTGTGTAGTTGGACTTTGGTCCAATTGTGAGGGACCCACAATCAAATAATGAATTCCCCGGGCCACTAAACCTTGCCCATAGGCTGTCTCATTCAGGGATTCGTCCACACCAAAAGCATCATCATGTAACAAACGCCTATGTATCATTAATTCCAAGGAGCCATCGGCCAAAGAAGATCCACCCTGGGCACGATCAGTTAATATGGCCATGCGTGTATGTTCATCTTCCAAAGCAATCTTTGTGGTTACCGGATAATAGTTACCCGCTGTAGGTTCATGCAGCTTAACTCTCCATGTATCACGATGATCTTTCAAACGTTTAATCATCTCACGACCATTCGAATCTGTATAGAAGATGCCTTCCGATTTAATGTCCGAATTGAAACGAGTCACAATCTCTTTGCCCACTTTATCGTCCACAGGAATGGGACCAACCATCCATTCAAATTCGGCATAACGTTTCTCCTTGTAAACTCTGACCACCTGACTAATCCAATCATTGAATTTCTGATGGACTTCCTCAACCAAATTACCCCGATAGACTGTAATCTCTGGAGCCACAGTTACTGTATGGACTGTATCAGTTTTAGGTCTAAATATATACGCCCCCGATGATCTATTTCTAAATATACGATTATTGCCTTCAGCTCCTTCGTAATAGAGGAATTCTTGACTAATCATATGACTGATACCTTCAGCATCGACAGCTGATAGGAAACCATTGGTATCAAAAGTCAAACGCATATGCTGCAAGGAAAAAGTGACATTATTCAATTTGGTTTCTCAAATATTATCGTAAGAAATCTGGCGATTTTTACCTGATTTCCTATATCCACTAAACTGGACATATTATCTGGATCTGGTACTGGCTTCATGTGATGACCATCAGTTTTTTGTATATAGAAAGATTTATAGCCAAAAGCTGGTATATCCTTGGCATAGAATATCAGTTCATAGTTGGCTGCCGATTTGCGGAATTTCAATTTTTGTACAGCTTCAGCTACTGGTACGTACTGTATATCCATGACAACATCTGCAACCAAATGTATACAAATTTATAATCAATTCGAAACTATATTCTGATGTGAAAATTTTGTCAAAATTTCTTTCTATAGAAAATATTGTCCAAACTTTATTTCCATACCAAATTTTGTCAAAATATATATATTTTGTCAAATTTTCTATAGAAAATTTTGTCAAAATTTTATTTCTACAGAAAAATTAATCAACATTTTATTTCTGTATAAAATTTTGCCAACATTTTATTTCTATAAAAAATTTTGTCAACATTTTATTTTGAATAACAATTTGTTATTAAAATAACAATTTGTTTTTAATAACAATGTTATTTCTATTGAAAATTTTGTAAAAATTGCATCTCTATAGAAAAATTTTCCAAAATTTTATTACCATAGAAAATTTTGTCAAATTTTATTTCTATAGAAAATTTTCTAAAAATTTTATTTCTATAGAAAATTTTCTAAAAATTTTATTTCTATAGAAAATTTTGTCAAAATTTTATTTCTATAGAAAATTTTGTCAAAATTTTGTTTCTATAGAAAATTTTGTCAACATTTTATTTTTATAGACATTTTTGTCAAAATTTTAATTTTATAGAAAATTTTCTCAAAATTGTATTTCTTTAGAAATTTTGGTCAAGATTTTATTCCTATAGCGAATTTTTTCAAACATTTATTTCCATAGAAAATTTTGTCAAAATTTTATATCTACAGAAAATTTTGTTAATATTTTATTCCTATTGAAATTTTTGTTAAAATTTTATTTCCATAGCAAATTTGGTCAAGATTTTATTTCTATAGGAGATTTTGTCAAGATTTTATTTCTATAGCAAATTTTGTCAAGATTTTATTTTTATAGCGAATTTTGTCAAAATTTTATATCTACAGAAAAATTTGTCAAAATTTTATTTCTATAGAAAATTTTGTCAAAATTTTATTTCTATAGAAAATTTTGTCAAAATTTTATTTCTATAGAAAAATTTGTCAAAATATTATTTCTATAGAAAATGTTGTCAAAAATTTATTTCTATAGAAAATTTTGTCTATATTTTTTTCCAAAAAAAATTTGTCAAAATTTTGGCTCTATAGAAAATTTTTTCAACATTATATCTCTATAAAAATTTTGTCAAAATATTATCTCTATAGAAAATTTGGTCAAGATTTTATTTCTATAGAAGATTTTGTCAAAATTTTATTTCTATAGAAAATTATGTCAAAATTTTATTTCTGTAAAAAATTTATATATTATATATCTGTAAAAATGAATTTTGTCAAAATTTTATTTCTGTAGCGAATTTTGTCAAAATTTTATTTTTCTAGAAAATTCTATCAAAATTTTATCTCTATAGAAAAATTTGTCAAAATTTTATTTCTATAGAAAATTTTGTCAAAATTTTATTTGTATAGAAAATTTTGTCAAAATTTTATTTCTAAAGAAAATTTTGTCAAAATTTTATTTCCAAAGAAATTTTTGTCAAAATTTTATTTCTAAAGAAAATTTTGTCAAAATTTTATTTCTACAGAAAATTTTGTCAAAATTTTATTTCTATAGAAAAAATTGTCAAAATATTATTTCCATAGAAAAAATTGTCAAAATATTATTTCTATAGAAAATGTTGTCAAAATATTATTTCTATAGAAAATGTTGTCAAAAATTTATTTCTATAGAAAATTTTGTAAATTTTTTTTCTAAAAAAAATTGTCAAAATTTTTGCTCTATAGAAAATTTTTCAACATTATATCTCTATAAAAAATTTTGTCAAAATTTTATTTCTATAGAAAAATTTTTCAAAATATTATTTCTATAGAAAATGGTGTCAAAAATTTATTTCTATAGAAAATTTTGTCTATATTTTTTTCCAAAAAAAATTTGTCAAAATTTTGGCTCTATAGAAAATTTTTTCAACATTATATCTCTATAAAAATTTTGTCAAAATATTATCTCTATAGAAAATTTAGTCAAGATTTTATTTCTATAGAAGATTTTGTCAAAATTTTATTTCTATAGAAAATTATGTCAAAATTTTATTTCTGTAGAAAATTTATATATTATATATCTGTAAAAATGAATTTTGTCAAAATTTTATTTCTGTAGCGAATTTTGTCAAAATTTTATTTTTCTAGAAAATTCTATCAAAATTTTATTTCTATAGAAAAATTTGTCAAAATTTTATTTCTATAGAAAATTTTGTCGAAATTTTATTTGTATAGAAAATTTTGTCAAAATTTTATTTCTAAAGAAAATTTTGTCAAAATTTTATTTCCAAAGAAAATTTTGTCAAAATTTTATTTCTAAAGAAAATTTTGTCAAAATTTTATTTCTACAGAAAATTTTGTCAAAATTTTATTTCTATAGAAAAAATTGTCAAAATATTATTTCCATAGAAAAAATTGTCAAAATATTATTTCTATAGAAAATGTTGTCAAAATATTATTTCTATAGAAAATGTTGTCAAAAATTTATTTCTATAGAAAATTTTGTAAATTTTTTTTCTAAAAAAAATTTGTCAAAATTTTTGCTCTATAGAAAATTTTTCAACATTATATCTCTATAAAAATTTTGTAAAAATATTATCTCTATAGAAAATTTGGTCAAGATTTTATTTCTATAGAAGATTTTGTGAACATTTTATATCTATAGAAAATTATGTCAAAAATTTATTTCTATAGAAAATTTTGTCTATATTTTTTTCCAAAAAAAATTTGTCAAAATTTTGGCTCTATAGAAAATTTTTTCAACATTATATCTCTATAAAAATTTTGTCAAAATATTATCTCTATAGAAAATTTAGTCAAGATTTTATTTCTATAGAAGATTTTGTCAAAATTTTATTTCTATAGAAAATTATGTCAAAATTTTATTTCTGTAGAAAATTTATATATTATATATCTGTAAAAATGAATTTTGTCAAAATTTTATTTCTGTAGCGAATTTTGTCAAAATTTTATTTTTCTAGAAAATTCTATCAAAATTTTATCTCTATAGAAAAATTTGTCCACATTTTATTTCTATAGAAAATTTTGTCAAGACTTTATTTGTATAGAAAATGTTGCCAAATTTTATTTCTAAAGAAAATTTTGTCAAAATTTTATTTCCAAAGAAAATTTTGTCAAAATTTTATTTCCAAAGAAAATTTTATCAAAATTTTATTTCTAAAGAAAATTTTTTCAATAGTTTAATTCTATAGAAAGCTTTGTCAAAATTTTATTTCTAAAATAAATCTTGTAAAATTTTCATTTTTCTAGAGAATTTTGTCAAAATTTTATTTCTATAGAAAATTTTGCCAACATTTTATTTCTATAAAAATTTTTGACAACATTTTATTTTTAATAAAATTTTTTTCAAAGTGTTATTTCTATTGAAAATTTTGTAAAAATTGTATCTCTATAGAAATTTTTTTCAACGTTTTATCACAATAGAAAATTTTGTCAAAATATTATCTCTATAGGAAATTTGGTCAAAATTTTATTTCTATAGAAAATTTTGTCAAAATTTTATTTCTATAGAAAATTTTGTCAAAATTTTATTTCTATAGCCAATTTTGTCAAAATTTTATTTCCAAAGAAAATTTTGTCAAAATTTTATTTCTAAAGAAAATTTTGTCAAAATTTTATTTCTACAGAAAATTTTGTCAAAATTTTATTTCTATAGAAAAAATTGTCAAAATATTATTTCCATAGAAAAAATTGTCAAAATATTATTTCTATAGAAAATGTTGTCAAAATATTATTTCTATAGAAAATGTTGTCAAAAATTTATTTCTATAGAAAATTTTGTAAATTTTTTTTCTAAAAAAAATTTGTCAAAATTTTTGCTCTATAGAAAATTTTTCAACATTATATCTCTATAAAAATTTTGTAAAAATATTATCTCTATAGAAAATTTGGTCAAGATTTTATTTCTATAGAAGATTTTGTGAACATTTTATATCTATAGAAAATTATGTCAAAAATTTATTTCTATAGAAAATTTTGTCTATATTTTTTTCCAAAAAAAATTTGTCAAAATTTTGGCTCTATAGAAAATTTTTTCAACATTATATCTCTATAAAAATTTTGTCAAAATATTATCTCTATAGAAAATTTAGTCAAGATTTTATTTCTATAGAAGATTTTGTCAAAATTTTATTTCTATAGAAAATTATGTCAAAATTTTATTTCTGTAGAAAATTTATATATTATATATCTGTAAAAATGAATTTTGTCAAAATTTTATTTCTGTAGCGAATTTTGTCAAAATTTTATTTTTCTAGAAAATTCTATCAAAATTTTATCTCTATAGAAAAATTTGTCAACATTTTATTTCTATAGAAAATTTTGTCAAGACTTTATTTGTATAGAAAATGTTGCCAAATTTTATTTCTAAAGAAAATTTTGTCAAAATTTTATTTCCAAAGAAAATTTTGTCAAAATTTTATTTCCAAAGAAAATTTTATCAAAATTTTATTTCTAAAGAAAATTTTTTCAATAGTTTAATTCTATAGAAAGCTTTGTCAAAATTTTATTTCTAAAATAAATCTTGTAAAATTTTCATTTTTCTAGAGAATTTTGTCAAAATTTTATTTCTATAGAAAATTTTGCCAACATTTTATTTCTATAAAAATTTTTGACAACAATTTATTTTTAATAAAATTTTTTTCAAAGTGTTATTTCTATTGAAAATTTTGTAAAAATTGTATCTCTATAGAAATTTTTTTCAACATTTTATCACAATAGAAAATTTTGTCAAAATATTATCTCTATAGGAAATTTGGTCAAAATTTTATTTCTATAGAAAATTTTGTCAAAATTTTATTTCTATAGAAAATTTTGTCAAAATTTTATTTCTATAGCCAATTTTGTCAAAATTTTATTTTCTTTGGAAATAAAATTTTGTCAAAATTTTATTTCCAAAGAAAATTTTGTCAAATTTTTATTTCTATAGAAAATTTTGTTAAAATTTTATTTCTATAGAAAGTTTTGTCAAAATTTTATTTCCAAAGAAAATTTTGTCAAAATTTTATTTCTATAGAAAATTTTGTCAAAATTTTATTTCTATAGAAAGTTTTGTCAAAATTTTATTTCTATAGAAAGTTTTGTCAAAATTTTAGTTCTAAAATAAATAAAATAAAATAAATCTTGTAAAAATTTCTCTAGAGAGTTTTGTCAAAATTTTATTTCCAAAGAAAATTTTTGTCAAAATTTTATTACCAAAAAAATTTTTGTCAAAATTTTATTTCTATATAAAGTCCTGTGAAAATTTTATTTGTAAAATAAATCTTGTAAAAATTTCATATCTAGAGAATTTTGTAAAAAATTTATTTCTAAAATAAATCTTGTAAAAAATTGTTTTCTCTAGAGAATTTTGACAAAATGTTATCTCTATAGAACATTTTGTCAAAATTGTATTTCTATAGGAAATTTTCTCAAACTTTTATTTCTACAGAAATTTCTTTTTTTTGAAATTTTGTCAAGTTTTCATTTCTATAGAAAAATTTGTCAAAATTTTATTTCCAAAGTAAATTTTGTCAAAATTTTATTTCCAAAGAAAATTTTTCAAAATTTTATTTCTATATAAAGTTTTGTCAAAATTGTATTTCTAAAATAAATCTTGTAAACATTTCATTTCTCTCGAGAATTTTGTAAAAATTTTGTTTCTAAAATAAATCTTTATAAAAAATTTCATTTCTCTAGAGAATTTTGACAAAATGGTGTCTCTATAGAACATTTTGTCAAACTTTTATTTGTACACAAAAGTTTGATTTTTTTTTTGGAAATTTTGTCAAGTTTTCATTTCTATAGAAAATTTTGTCAAAATTTTAGTTTTTACAGGAAATTTTGTCAAAATTTTATTTTTATAGAAAATTTTGTCAAAATTTTGTTTCTATTATTAACGTTTCCCTAATTTTGGGGAAAGATAAATAAGGAGATAAATAAATGTGTCCTTCTTCCGAAAGTTTTTGTGATACCTTTGTGATCAATTGAGTTTACAACGTCATAATTGCTCTACCTACCTTTGTGATCCTTGACCAAGTAATTAACATCAGCCACCGGTACTCGAACATAATCATGTACAGGATGACCCAAAGGATTATAGAGAGTCAGCGTGAACTGATCACTTTGCTCTGAAACATCACACGAACTGATATTCAAAAGTGAACAAGTTTTGAATTCAAATTTAACTGGTCTTGGTTTGCCATAGCGTTTTGGCCTCGGTGATTCTCCTTCGGTCAATACATTCAAAACAGATCTGGAATTGGCCTCACAAGTTCTCATGCCCACACTTAAATGACGCGCATAATCGAAGGCCACCTTTTGTTTTTCCGTTCCGGTGACAGCATCATGATGTTGCATTATTCCCATAGTTTCACGCATAAAATTCAAATGAGGCAAAAGTTCCGGATAACGATTGGGTGAGAGAGTGGTCAATTGCTTGCAAACCTGCAGGAAATTATTGCCCACACGTTCGTAACGTTTTATGGTGGGACGTGATGTGAAATAGCCTGTCCAATAGGCATGTGGATCTGAGGCATAAGGGAAGAAATCATCATCCTTTGTAGGCCAAGTTATACCGGCATCATGTAGGGCTTTCAGATAGCATGAGGGTGTGGAGTATAGAAGATTTATGTTGGAACCATTTACTTGGCGGGCATTGGCATATCTGTGGGGATGGAGATAAGATTTTTACGTGAAATAATAGTAATGTTTTTTTTTTTTAATTCTTTATTGTTTCAAGAATATGTTTATGAAACTTGACTTGTCTTTATTTTTCCCATTTATCAGGATTATGTTACTCACTTTATGAGTTTATCCAAATTTTTATACCACATATTGGCATTTTGATAATGGAAATCCTCACCCATGGTAACTAGAATATGATTGGCTCGATAACCCTTAGCCATTTTCAGAGCTATATCGAAGAACTCATTAACCTAAAAACCAAAGAAATTCCGATTAGACACTTATGGATTATAGTCCATACAATTTTGTAAGCCCACAAATAGGCAAGGGTGAGGATTTCCCTAAAATATCTAAATTTTTTTAATTCGTCTATTAGCCAGTTTTGTTAGAAAATTAGCCTATGATCAAATTTTCTATAAAAATTCGCATAACAGCAAATTTTCGCATATCAAAAAATTTTCTACAAAAACGTTTTTATGGAAATTTGTTAAAAAAAAAATTCACCTATCTGCATATTTTCTATAAAAACTTCCATCTGCAGCAAATTTATTAGCTAATTTGCCATAAAAATTCACCTACCAGACAATATTCCACCAAAAGGAAGGAAATTTTATTTAAAACTGTGCCTTTCAGAAAATTTTCTAAGAATAATTGCCTGGTGCCAAATTAAAAAAAATCGTCTATCACCAAATTTCTATGAAAAATTTGCCTATCACCAACTTTCTATGAAAAATTTGCCTATCACCAAATTTCTATGAAAAATTTGCCTATCACCAAATTTCTATGAAAAATTTGCCTATCACCAAATTTTCTAAGAAAATTCGCCACCACCAAATTTTCTAAGAAAATTCGCTTGCCACCAAATTTTCTAAGAAAATTCGCTTGCCACCAAATTTTCTAAGAAAATTCGCCTACCACCAAATTTTCTAAGAAAATTCGCCACCACCAAATTTTCTAAGAAAATTTGCCTAACACCGAATTTTCTAAGAAAATTCGCCTAACACCAAATTTTCTAAAAACAATGGCCTATCACCAAATTTTCTAAAAAAAATTTAAGAAAAATCGCCTATCACCAAATATTTTAATAAAATTCGCCGACCACCAAATTTTCTAAGAAAATTCGCCTATCACCTGTTTTAATAAAATTTGCCTATCACCAAATTTTTTAAGAAAAATTGCCTATCACCAAAATTTTTAAGAAAAATCGCCGATCACCAAATTTTTTAACCAAATTCGCCTATCTCCAAATATTCTAAGAAAATTCGACTATTACCAAATTTTCAATAAAAAATACTCATATCACAAAAATTTCTATGAAAAATTTCTATAACCAAATTTATCATATCACCAAATTTTCTATAAAAATTCGTCTATCACCAAATTTTCTATAAAAATTCGCCTATCACCAAATTTTCTATGAAAAATTCGTCTATCACCAAATTTTCTATAAAAATTCGCCTATCACCAAATTTTCTATGAAAAATTCGCCTATCACCAAATTTTCTAAGAAAATTCGCCTATTTGCAAAATTTCTAAGAAAATTCGCCTATCAAATTTTTCAAAAACAAATCTCCTATCCCCAAATTTTCTAAAAAAAATTAAGAAAAATCGCCTATCGCCAAATTTTTTAATAAAATTCGCCGATCACCAAATTTTGTAAGAAAAATCGCCTATCACCAAATGTTTTAATAAAATTCGCCTATCATCAAAATTTTTGAGAAAAATCGCCGATCACCAAATTTTCTATAAAAATTCGCCTATTTGCAAAATTTCTAAGAAAATTCGCCTATCAAATTTTTCAAAAACAAATCTCCTATCACCAAATTTTCTAAAAAAAAAATTAAGAAAAATCGCCTATCGCCAATTTTTTTAATAAAATTCGCCGATCACCAAATTTTCTAAGAAAAATCGCCTATCACCAATTTTTTTAATAAAATTCGCCGATCACCAAAATTTTTAAGAAAAATCGCCTATCACCAAATGTTTTAATAAAATTCGCCTATCATAAAAATTTTTGAGAAAAATCGCCGATCACCAAATTTTCTATAAAAATTCGCCTATCACCAAATTTTCTATGAAAAATTCGCCTATCACCATATTTTCTAAGAAAATTCGCCTATCAAATCTTTCAAAAACAAATCTCCTATCACCAAATTTTCTAAAAAAAAATTAAGAAAAATCGCCTATCGCCAAATTTTTTAATAAAATTAGCCGATCACCAAATTTTCTAAGAAAAATCGCCTATCACCAATTTTTTTAATAAAATTCGCCGATCACCAAAATTTTTAAGAAAAATCGCCTATCACCAAATGTTTTAATAAAATTCGCCTATCATCAAAATTTTTAAGAAAAATCGCCGATCAACAAATTTTTTAATAAAATTCGCCTATCACCAAATGTTCTGATAAAATTCTCCTATCACCAAATTTACTAAGAAAATTCGCCTCTCACCAACTTTTCTAAGAAAATTCGCCTATTACAAAATTTTCTAAGAAAATTCGCCTATTACGAAATTTTCTATGAAAATTCGCCTATCACTAAATTTTCCAAGAAAATTCGCCTATCAACAAATTTTCTAAGTAAATTCGCCTATCACCAAATTTTCCATGAAAATTCGCCTATCACTAAATTTTCCAACAAAATTCGCCTATCATCAAATTTTTTAAGAAAATTCGCCTATCCAAATTTTCTAAGAAAATTCGCCTTTCACCAAATTTTTAAAGAAAATTCGACTATTAACAAATTGTCTAAGAAAATTCGCCTATTACCAAATTTTCTAAGAAAATTCGGTTATCAGCAATTTATTTAAAAAATTCGAAAGTTCGTTGGCTCGTAAATTTTTTAAGAAAATACTCCCATTAGAAAAATTTTCGAATATACGCCTATCAGTGAATTTTAGAATTTAGAATTAGAAGATATGCTAAGAAAATTAGCTTGTAAACAAATTAACATTTGTTTTTAGTGCGTTGCCAAGTTTCAAGTAAAGTTTCTTCAACATTTTCTTGCACTCAATAAAGCTTTTCAATATTTAAAATTTTGTTGGTAAAACTTAATTACCTTATTAATTTATCCAAATTTTTGTAATAAACATTGGCATCCTGATAGGTGAAATCCCCACCCATGGTTATGATAATGTTGTTAGTACGATAGTACTTCGACTGCGTATTAACAAAGTCAAAGAACTCATCGACCTATATATATTTGAAGAGTTATGGTTAGAAGTTGATTAGTTAGTTGGGTCTTATCATTTGTTCAACATTCTAATACATACCCTTCTCTGAACATTGTTATCTGGACTATGTTTGCCATCGATTATGGGCTCATCGGCACATAGAATATCAAAACAAAAACCTGGTGGAGGTTGATATTGATTGTACAACGCCCCCGTAAAAAGATGAGCTGCTTCATCTAAATTTGCCGAAGCTCTCCATATCATTTCGGCTTTTTTAGTCATTAATCGTTCATCCTTATCCTGATAGTCCAGACGGCCAAAGAACAAACCATCAAAACCCATCTGAGCAAATATGGATGCCATTTCACGCGAATGACCGAATGGATCAATTTGCCAACCAATACGGGGACGTCCACACTCGCCAAAGGTATCATTGAGACGTCTGTAAAATGGATAAAGTGAGGATATTAAAAAATAAAAAAAACTCACAAAAATATTTATTAAAATTTTGGATGGAGACCTCTACGAAACACTATTCAAATAATTTTAGGGTGACTGATATATAATGCAACCAATTTTAGGTATATTTCATTTCTAAATCGCTTGTCTGATAGCTAACAAACTTGATGGAGTGACACTTCATTTAATCTAAATAAAATTTTGACAAAATTTTCTATAGAAATAAAATTTTGACAAAATTTTCTATAGAAATAAATTTTTGACAAAATTTTCTATAGTAATAAAATTTTAACAAAATTTTCCACAGAAATAAAATTTTGATAACATTTTCTGTAGAAATATAATTTTGACAAAATTTTCTATAGAAATAAAATTTTGACAAAATTTTCTATATAAATAAAATGTTGACTAAATTTTCTATACATACAAAATTGTAAACATTTTCTATAGAAATAAAATTTTGACAAAATTTTGTATAGAAATAAAATTTTGACAAAATTTTCTATAGAAATAAAATTTTGACAACATTTTCTATAGAAATAAAATTTTGACAAAATTTTCTATAGAAATAAAATTTTGACAAAATTTTCTATAGAAATAAAATTTTGACAAAATTTTCTATAGAAATAAAATTTTGACAAAATTTCTATAGAGATAAAATTTTGACAACATTTTCTCTAGGAAAATAATTTTGACAAAATGTTCAAAGAAACAAAAATTTTGACAATATTTTCTATACGAATAAAAATTTTGACAACATTTTCTATAGAGATAAAATTGTGACACTTTTTATAGAAATATAATTTTGACAAAATTTTCTACAGAAATAACATTTTGACAAAATTTTCTATAGAAATAAAATTTTGACAAAATTTTCTGTAGAAATAAAATGTTGACTAAATTTTCTTTAGAAATAAAATTTTGTAAACATTTTTTATAGAAATAAAATTTTGACAACATTTTCTATAGAAATAAAATTTTGACAAAATTTTCAATGGAAATATAATTTTGACTAAATTTTCTATAGAAATAAAATTTTGACAAAATGTTCAGTGGAAATATAATTTTGACAAAATTTTCTACAGAAATAAAATTATGCAAAAATTTCGATGGAAATAAAATTTCGGCAAAATTTTCTATAGAAATAAAATTATGCAAAATTTTCTATAAAAATAAAATTTTCTATAGAAATAAAATTTTGACAAAATTTTCTATAGAAATAAAATTTTGACAAAATTTTCTATAGAAATAAAATTTTGACAAAATTTTCTATAGAAATAAAATTTTGACAAAATTTCTATAGAGATAAAATTTTTACAACATTTTCTCTAGGAAAATAATTTTGACATAATTTTCATAGAAATAAAAATTTTGACAATATTTTCTATACGAATAAAAATTTTGGCAACATTTTCTATAGAGATAAAATTGTGACAAAATTTTTTATAGAATATATAAATTTGACAAAATTTTCTACAGAAATAAAATTTTGTAAACATTTTCTATAGAAATAAAATTTTTACAAAATTTTCTATAGAAATACAATTTTGACAAAATTTTCTGTAGATATATAATTTTTACAAAATTTTCTATAGAAATAAAATTTTGACAAAATTTTCTATAGAAATAAAATTTTGACAAAATTTCTATAGAGATAAAATTTTGACAACATTTTCTCTAGGAAAATAATTTTGACAAAATTTCTTTAGAGATGAAGTTTTAACAAAATTTTCTTAGAAATAAAATTTTGTAAAATTTTCTATAGAAATAAAATCTTTGACAAAATTTTCTATAGAAATAAAATTTTGGCAAAATTTTCTGTAGAAATATAATTTTGACAAAATTTTCTATAGAAATAAAATTTTGACAAAATTTTCTATGGAAATAAAATTTCGATAAAATTTTCTATAGAAATAAAATTTTGACAAAATTTCTATAGAAATAAAATTTTTACAAAATTTTCTATAGAAATAAAATTTTGACAAAATTTTCTGTAGATATATAATTTTTACAAAATTTTCTATAGGAATAAAATTTTGACAAAATATTCTATAAAAATCAAATTTTAACAAAATTTTCTATAGAAATAAACTTTTGACAAAATTTTCTGTAGAAATATAATTTTGACAAAATATTCTATAGAAATAAAATGTTGACAAAATTTTCTATGGAAATAAAATTTCGACAAAATTTTCTATAGAAATAAAGTTTTGGTGGATTATTTTGGGCTCGAGTGGCAACCGTGACTGTAATGCATTTCCAACTCACCTTAGACCCCAGGCAAATTGATCAATAATACTTTGATAATGAGTAGTTGCCTCATCATTCATACTCCAGGCACCACCAATGAATTCCAATCGTCCTTCATTGACCAACATTTTTACTTGTTCCTGTAGATCTGGTGTCTGTTCGGACCACCATTTGAAAAAGAAAGCGGATTCCACATAGATGAAACGTTTCTGGGGATCCTTTAGTAGTTCCTGGACAACAGAATCCAAAATATATTGAACACCGGCTTTTTGTATCAACGTTTGACTGCCATAATAATATTGATCGACTGTTTTCAACCAGCCCACATCGTCATGTGTGTGAGGCACCAAATGGACATTTAGCATATGGGGTTCAGTGCGTGGACAACTCTAGAAGTATTCCAAATTGTAGATAATTTTATAGTTTTTTTTTTCATTGGTTTTTGCAATAATCACAAAAATAATAAAAAAATGCTTATACTTTCTCATCGTTAATTTGCTTAGTTAAGCCGTGTTAGTTTTTTTTCGTTTTTCTCTTTATTTGATTACATTATTTGCGATAACTTTTGATGACCTACCGCATAGCCACACTTTGCCCCCACATTTGGTACTGATTTTTTCTGAGGGAATAACTCAGCACTTTTGATCACTGTCAACGTTATGCATAGCCAAATTAAACGTTTCGAAGAATGCAAGCCTTCTCTGGTTAACATCTTGAATAACCAGGAAATGACTATTGAAATTTAATTATTTTTTATTCTTTGTAATGTGAGGATTTTTGTTAGTTAATTATTATGGTTTTTTTCACTCTATACAAAAAATTTTACAATTCACAAACGCCGACTTCCTAAACCATCCCGGCTAAGGTCTCTGATTGAACTAAGCTCAAATGTGGATTGCATGTACTATTTATTGAGCCTAAGTGGCAAATGTACTCGCACTGGAAGCACACACACGCACACACACTCTCTCTGCACTCTGAGTGTATCTTGAAGATTCTGAGTTATAGGAAAGCAACATAATTGCCATAGACCATTGCATAGGGGTGGGGTGAGGGCGTTGTAAACCGTGATTTGTTTACTATTTGTTTGAGTGAGAGCTTAGTTATAATGCTCATCACTTACCTCATGCTATCATTCGCACTCAGTGATAAGACATAAAATAATGGCGCAAATGCACATTTTCTGACAATGGTGTGCAAAATAATAGCATAAGTATGTTCTTAACACTATTGAGAGTGCTGAAAATTATTGGAGATTTAAAATTTATGGGAAATCGGAAACGATAACACGATTTAAAAGCAAAAATAATTGTAAAATCACTTTTTATACCCTCCATCATACAATAGAAAATATAGTGTCCTGAGGTCAAAGATTTCATGTCCTTACAATATGAACTGGAATTTTCCTTAGCATAGAATACGAATTTCTCTGATATAAAGTTTTTTCCTGTACAAAAATCGATTAACTTTTCAATGAAGTCCCTTACAGTTAAGTGGTTCGACCTAAAATTGTGTATCCCAAATGATTTTTTTTTATACATTTTATTCTTTTAGATTTTTTGTAAATTTTATTTCTAAAGAAAATTTTGTCAACACTTTATTTCTATATAAAATGTTGTTAAAATTTTATTTCCATATTTTATACATTTTATTTTTTTAGAATTTTTATTTAAAATTGTATTACAATATAAAATTTTGTCACAATTGTATTTCTATATAAAATGTTATCGAAATTGTATTTCTATAGCAAATTTTGTCCAAAGTTTATTTCTATAGAGAATTTTGTCTTAATTTTATTTCTATAGAAAATTTTGTCAAAATTTTATGTCTATAGAAAATTTTTGTAAAAATTGTATTTCTATAGCAAATTTTGTCAAAATTGAATTTCTTTAGCAAATTTTGACAACATTTTATTTCTATAGAAAATTTTGTCTAACTTTTATGTCTATAGAAATTTTTTGCAAAATTGTATTTCTATAGCAAATTTTGTCAAAATCGAATTTCTATAGCAAATTTTGTCAAAATTTTATTTCTATAGCAAATTTTGTAAAATTTTATTTCTATAGCAAATTTTGTAAAATTTTATTTCTATAAAAAATTTTGTCAACATTTTCTTTTTATAGAAAATTTTGTCAAAATTTTATTTCAATATTTTTTTTTAATTTTCTTTCAACAGAAAATTTCGTCTAAATTTTATTTCTATAGAAAGTTTTGTAAATATTTTATTTAATTTTTTTTTTTCAAATTTTATTTCTCAGAAAATTTTGTCAAAATTTTATTTCTCAGAAAATTATGTCAACATTTTATTTCTATAGAAAATTTTGTCAAAAATTTATGTCTATAGAAAATTTTTGTCAAAATTGTATTTCTATAGCAAATTTTGTCAAAATTGAATTTCTTTAGCAAATTTTGCCAACATTTTATTTCTATAGAAAATGTTGTCTAACTTTTATGTCTATAGAAATTTTTTGCAAAATTGTATTTCTATAGCAAGTTTTGTCAAAATTTTATTTCTATAGCAAATTTTGTAAAATTTTATTTCTATAAAAAATTTTGTCAACATTTTCTTTTTATAGAAAATTTTGTCAAAATTTTATTTCATTAATTTTTTTTGTTTGTTTGTTTAATTTTGTAAATATTTTATTTAAATTTTTTTTTTTTTAATTTTATTTCTCAGAAAATTTTGTCAAAATTTTATTTCTCAGAAAATTATGTCAAAATTTTATTTCTATAGAAAATTTTGTCAACATTTTATTTCTATAGAAAATTTTGTCAAAATTTTATTTCCATAGAAAATTTTGTCAAAATTCTATTTCTATATAAATTTTATCAAAATTCTATTTCTATAGAAAACTTAAAAAAATCTATTCCTACAGAAAATTGTAACAAAATTCTATTTCCAGAGAAAATTAAAAAAAAAATCTATTTGTCATTTTGATTTCCATAGAAAATTTTGTCAAAATTCTATTTCTATATAAAATTTATCAAAATTCTATTTCTATAGAAACTTAAAAAATCTATTCCTATAGAAAATTTTAACAAAATTCTATTTCTATAGAAATTTTAGTCAAAATTTTGTTTCTATAGAAAATTTTGTCAAAATTTTGTTTCTATAGAAAATTTTTGTAAAAATTTGATTTCTATAGAAAATTTTGTTAAAATTTTATTTCTATAGAAAATTGTGACAAAATATTATTTCTATAGAAAATCTTGCCGATCTTTTTATTTCTATAGAAAAGTTTGCTAAAATTTAATTTCTGGAGAAAATTTTTTCAAGATTTTATTTCTATAGAAAATTTTGTCAACATTTTATTTCTATAGAACATTTTGTTCAAATTTGATTTCTCTAGACAACTTTGTCAAAATTTTATTTGTGCTTTGTCAAAACTTTATTGTTATAGACAATTTTGTAAAAATTTTATTTCTATAGAAAATTTTACTTCTATAGAACATTTTGGTCAAAATTTTATTTTTATAAAAACTTTTGTTAAAATTTTATTTCTATTGAAAATTTTGTCAAAATTTTATTTCTACAGAAAATTTTGTCAAAATTTTACTTCTATAGAACATTTTGGTCAAAATTTTATTTCTATAGAAAAATTTGTTCAAATTTGATTTCTATAGACAACTTTGTCAAAATTTTATTTCTATAAAAAAATTTTGCCAAAATTTTATTTCTATAGAAACTTTTGTCAAAATTTGATCTCTATAGAAAATTTTGCCAACATTTTATTTCTATAGAAAATTTTGTTAAAATTTTATTTCTATAGAAAATTTTGACAAAATATTACTTCTATAGAAAATATTGCCAATCTTTTTATTTCTATAGAAAAGTTTGCTAAAATTTAATTTCTGGAGAAAATTTTCTCAAGATTTTATTTCTATAGAAAATTTTGTCAACATTTTACTTCTATAGAACATTTTGATCAAATTTGATTTCTCTAGACAACTTTGTCAAAATTTTATTTGTGCTTTGTCAAAACTTTATTGTTATAGACAATTTTGTAAAAATTTTATTTCTATCGAAAATTTTGTCAAAATTTTATTTTTATAAAAACTTTTGTTAAAATTTTGTCAAAATTTTATTTCTATTGACAATTTTGTCAAAATTTTATTTCTACAGAAAATTTTGTCAAAATTTTACTTCTATAGAAAATTTTGGTCAAAATTTTATTTCTATAGAAAAATTTGTTCAAATTTGATTTCTATAGACAACTTTGTCAAAATTTTATTTCTATAAAAAATTTTGCCAAAATTTTATTTCTATAGAAACTTTTGTCAAAATTTGATCTCTATAGAAAATTTTGCCAACATTTTATTTCTATAGAAAATTTTGTTAAAATTTTATTTCTATAGAAAATTTTGTTAAAATTTTATTTCTATTGAAAATTTTGTCAAAATTTTATTTCTATAGAAAATTTTACATCTATAGAAAATTTTGTCAAAATGTTACTTCTATAGAAAATTTTGTCAAAATGTTACTTCTATAGAAAATTTTGTCAACATTTTATTTATATAGAAAATTTTTGTCAAAATTTGATTTCTAAAGACAACTTTGTCAAAATTTTATTTCTATAAAAAATTTTGTCAAAATTTTATTTCTATAGAAAATTTTGTCAAAATTTGATCTCTATAGAAACATTTTATTTCTATAGAAAATTTTGTTAAAATTTGATTTCTATTGAAAATTTTGTCAAAATTTTATTTCTATAGAAAATTTTGTCAAAATTTTACTTCTATAGAAAATTTTTTCAACATTTTATTTATATAGAAAATTTTTGTTAAAAGTTTATTTCTATAGAAAAATTTTGTTCAAATTTGATTTCTATAGACAACTTTGTCAAAATTTTATTTCCATAAAAAATTTTGTCAAAATAATATTTCTATTGAAAATTTTGTCAAAATTTTACTTTTATAGAAAATGTTGTCCAAATTTTATTTCTATAGAAAATTTTGTCAAAATTTGATCTCTATAGAAAATTTTGTCAAAAATTGATTTGAAAAATGTTTGTCAAAATTTTATTTCTATAGAAAATTTTGACAAAATATTATTTATATAGAAAAGTTTGAAAAAATTTTACTTATATAGAAACGATTGCTAAAATTTAATTTCTGGAGAAATTTTTCTCAAGATTTTATTTCTATAGAAAATTTTGTCAACATTTTATTTCTATAGAAAGTTTTGTAAAAATTCTATTTTTGTTAAAAAAAAATTGTCAAATTGTATTTCTTCGGAAAATTTTCTCAAAATTTTATTTCTATAGAAAATTCTGTCAAAATTTTATTTCTATAGAAAATATTGTCAACATTTTATTTCTATATATATATTTCTATATATAATTTTCTCAAAATTTTGTTTCTATAGAAAAATTTGTCAAAATTTTATTTCTATAGAATGATTTTTTAATTTTATTTCTATAAAAAATTGTATAAATTTTTTGTCAGCCTGTACTTACTAATAGCCAAATTCGAACTTCGTAACTAACTGAGTTACTGCTATTTAATTAATCATAAATGTTGTTTTTGCTCTTTTGCCTTCCCTTCGTACATCATTAGTTTGATTTATTTATGCCTACTTTAGTAAAATAAGTGTTTGTCATAGGATAGGCTCTTCTGCAAGTGTCATTCATACATTGTTAATGGTAGTCTTAGTTTTTGTATATCATTGATTACACGAAGAAGAATATTTTTCATATCGAAATCTAATATAGGCGTAATGCACTTTTTGCTTGTTGCATGTCAGGAAAAACCAATCAAATTTTTATAGATTTCCATTAATATGTCACATTGATATTCGAAGATAAGAATTAAACCGGATTCGATAGGTAAATTATTACACAAACTGGCTTTAACAGAAGATTGGAAGGGAGATTAAAGGGACTGGACTAATGGAATATGAAAATACACTCAAAAAAAGTGAACTTAACAGAATGGAAAATGTAGGCTAATTGTGGAAAATTGTGTTTATCTCAAAATTTCATTTCTATGAATGGGTTTCACATTCTTTCATTGTATAATTTCAAGAAATTTTCTTATATACAATTTTTGGTGGTGGGTAGTTAAAATTCGCCCCAGTAGAATTTGCATTTATTATTTGTTATTATTTCCCAGATTTTTATAGAAATTTGTTAAATCCTCAATTAAATCAATATATAAAAAATCTATATAAGCATAATTAATTAAACTTGAGCCCCTTTTCCATTCACTAATTTAATATTACCTGTTCTTATCTCTCCCCTATCGAAAACATTAACTTCTAGTGCATGAATGAATTGGCCAATTTGTCTCATAATCATTTGCTTGTTATTTTACGTTTATCAGTATACTCGAACCTCTAATCAATCATATCTTCCAGTACATCCCCTTTTCTCGATAATCTAAATTGGTTCATAATATGAACACCGAATGCGGTATACCAGGTCATCGATAGATATTGATGGTGGCCATTATATGAGAATTAACATCTGAAGTGTAGTACATGGTAGGAAAAAATTATTTGACATGGATATACCCTTTATTTAATATGTTAGGTGAAAAATTGTTTTTTTTTTGTGAATTAAAGAAAGCGAATTTTGTAATATTTATAGGACATAATAAAGTGATTTAAAAATTATTATATATTGTATATTAATTTTATATTATTAATAGCTGGGCCTGATCTCCGCGGCTGGCCCCAAAACTTTTCATTTATTTGAACTGCCTCTTGAAAAAATCAAAATCAGCATTTTTTGAGTTATTTATAAAAAAAGGTTTGTTAAAAATAACTAATTGTCAGATCGTAATTAATTAAGATGCAAGAAAGAAAATAGATGGGTACTGTGCACCGTTGCTCTGAAGGTTTTTCCTCGCAGCACGATGTTCTTCTTTCGATATTTCGCAATTTTCTTGCGAAGAATTTTGGCTTAAAAGTGGCATTCGACAGGTCTAAATCGTTTTTGAGGTACGTCGTAAAAACTCCAAAAAATAATGATGCGCCATGTGTTGAACGAACTTCACATGGGTGCAGTAGTTCTTGAGTTACGTACAGGGATGATAAATGATGTTGACGAAAAAGTACTAAAAATCTATTAAAAAAGTACTTTTCTAAGCCCAAAGGTGCTAAAATTATATAAAATCAAATTTAAAGACTTTTGTAAAAGTATATTAATATCTAGACCGATTTGGACAATTTTTTTTAGATTTTCTAAAAAAAATCTTATTTTACAAAATTTTATTTCTATAGAAAATTTTGTCAACATTTTATTTCTATAGAAAATTTTGACAAAATTTTATTTCTTTAGAAAATTTTGTCAAAATATTATTTCTATAGAAAATGTCAACATTTTATTTCTATTGAAAATTTTATATTTATAGAAAATTTTGTAAAAATTTATTTCTATACAAAATTTTGTCAAAATATTATTTCTATAGTAAATTTTGTCAAAATTTTATTTCTATTGAAAATTTTGTCAAAACTTTATTTTTATAGAAAATGTTGTAAAAATTTTATTTCTATAGAAAATTTTGTAAAAATGTTATTCCTATAGAAAATGTTGACAAAATTTTATTTCTATTGAAAATTTTGTCAAAATATTATTTCTATAGAAAATGTCAACATTTTATTTCTATAGACAATTTTATCAAAATTTTATTTCTATTGAAAATTATGTCAACATTTTATTTGTATAAACAACTTTGTGAAAATTTTATTTCTATAGCAAATTTTGTAAACATTTTATTCCTATAGAAAAGTTGGACAATATTTTATTTCTATATAAATTTGTCAAATTTTGTCAAAATATTATTTCTATAGAAAATTTTTACAAAATTTTATTTCTATAGAAAATTTTGACAAAATTGTATTTAGAAAATTCTACCAACTATGGCAACCGGCTCAGAGGCCAGCTCTAAGCATTATTGCTAAAGACACCATGTGTGTATTTCGTCTTCTTCTAGGTGTTTCAAACATATACACTATCTTATAATACTCTGTTCCTCAGTGTGGCGAAAAAATCATATTTCAAGTTTCACATTTGCGGACGAATGTGGTATTTCTCACAAAAATGTTGACATTCTTTAATAAAAACTAAAATATCCTCATTTTGGAATATATTTATTTCTTCAATGTCCGCTATTTATAATTTTTAGAGTTGAGTTGATATCTGAGAAACGTTCACATTTAGGACAGAATAATTCTATATAGAGTAATTGTGATGAAAAAGTACCAAATGGTTCGCGGTCGTGCCACGGTGCTTTTGGCAGTCGAAATGTACCAAAAAAAGCAAAAAAGTGTCAACTTTATCAACCCTGGTTACGTAGCCAAAACAATACTAAAAAATGCGCCATCTGTTGGACGACATTCAAACTACAGGATAACAGCCTTCACTGTTGATAGAATTCTATCAAAAATGGTCGACTTTTTACTGTTTGGTAGATTGGTTAAATTCTTTACATTTTCGTAGATTTAGCAAAGTATTCCCCTCCAACTAAGAGGTTATAATTTTTTTTTATAGAAATAATATTTTGACACAATTTTCTAAAGAAATAAAATTTTGACTAAATTTGTTATAGAAATAAAATTTTTGGCAAAACATTCTATTGAAATAAAAATTTCACAAAATTTTCTATAGAAATAAAAATTTGACAAAATTTTCTATAGAACTAAAATTTTGACCAAATGTTCTATAGAAAAATTTCTATAGAAATAAAATTTTCTATAAAAATAAAATTTACCCAACATTTTCTATAGAAATATAATTTTGACAAAATTTTCTAAAGAAATAAAATTTATTCGTTTTGTTTGTTGTTAGTGTAGCTTAACCAACAGAGGAAAAGTAGGCTTGTCAAATTTATTCGGGCGAAGCCCTATAGGTATTTTTTATAGAAATAAAATTTTGAACAAAATTTTCGAAAAAAATAAAATTTTGACTAAATTTTCTTAAAAAATTAAATTTTGACAAAATTTTCTATAAAAATAAAATTTTGACAAAATTTTCTATAGAAATAAACTTTTTGCAAAACTTTCTATACAAATTAATTTTTTCACAAATTTTTTTTATAGAAATACAATATTGACAAAATTTTCTATAGAAATAAAATTTTGGCCAAATTTTCTATAGAAATAAATTTTTGACAAAATTTTCTATAGAAATAAAATTTTGACAAAATTTCCTACAGAAATAATTTTTTTAAAAATTTTTCTGTAGAAATAAAATTTTCACAACATTTTCTATAGAAATAAAATTTTGAAAAAAAAAATTCTATAAAAATAAAATTTTGACAAAAAATTTATATAGAAATAAGATTTTTACAAAATTGTCTATAATAATAAAATGTTGACAAAATTTTTTATAGAAATAACATTTTGACAAAATTTTTTATAGAAATAACATTTTTGACAAAATTTTCCATAGAAATAAAATGTTGACAAAAATTTCTATAGAAAAAAAATTTACAAAAATTTTATATAGAAATAAAATTTTGACAAAATTTTACATATAAATAAAATTTTTACAAAATTTTCTATAGAAATAAAATTTTGACAAAATTTTCTATAGCAATAAAATATTGACAAAATTACTATAGAATTAAAATGTTGACAAAATTTTCTGAAACATCGAATTTGAGACAGAAAATTGAGAAATTTTTTTATAGAAATTAGATTGGTTAAAATCGGTGCAGTAGTTCTTGAGTTATGTAGTGGGGAGCCACCGTGGTGCAATGGTTAGCATGCCCGCCTTGCATACACAAGGTCGTGGGTTCGATTCCTGTTACGAACGAACACCAAAAAATTTTTCAGCGGTGGATTATCCCACCTCAGTAGTGCTGGTGACATTTCTGAGGGTTTCAAAGCTTCTCTAAGTGGTTTCACTGCAATGTGGAACGCCGTTCGTGCTCGGCTATAAAAAGGAGGTCATTGAGCTTAACATGGAATCGGGCAGCACTCAGTGATAAGAGAGAAGTTCACCAATGTAGTATCACAATGGAGTGAATAGTCTAAGTGAGCCTGATACATCGGGCTGCCACATAACCTAACTTAACCTAACCTATGTAGTCAAAACAAACAAGTAATAACCCGTCATTTGTCCGACGACCTTTAAACTACAGGGAAACAGCCTTCACGACCACGGTTGCCACAGTTGGTAGAATTCTGCCAAACTTGCAGGATTTTTTACTATTTAGTAGATTAGTAGAATTTTTGATATTCTGCAAAACATTCCTCTCAAATTATGAGCATAAAGGGTGATACGGTCAAAATTTGGTCAATATAAACTTGACGTATTTCTTTCAATTTTGCATTTAAAAAACCTGAACAACCCTCATTTTGAAGGTTGTGTGTGTGTAGAATGTTGCTCCTATTTTGATTTTGGAATTCACTCTTCAGTTGTCAAAATGCCGTCCAAGCAAGAAAAGCAGCGCATCAAAATTTTGCTCGCGCATCCGAGCTACTCGCACGCAAAGCTGGCAAAATCGCTAAAAGTTGCCAAATCAACCGTTACAAATGTAATTAAAGTGTTTGGGGAACGTTTGTCGACAGCCAGGAAGTCTGGATCGGGGGGAAATCGAAAACCGGAAGCCGCTGAGACGACAAAGAGTGTTGCCGGTAGTTTCAAGCGAAACCCTAACCTCTCTCTCCAAGATGCAGCAAATAAGCTGGGTGTATCGTCTACAACCGTGCATCGAGCCAAAAAACGAGCCGGACTATCGACTTACAAGAAGGTAGTGACTCCAAATCGCGATGATAAACAAAATACGACGGCCAAAGGGCGATCCTCGACGATGCTGACGAAGTTTGAGTGCGTGGTAATGGACGACGAAACCTACGTCAAAGCCGACTACAAGCAGCTTCCGGGACAGGAGTTTTATACGGCAAAAGGAAGGGGAAAGGTAGCAGATATTTTCAATCACATAAAACTGTCAAAGTTCGCAAAGAAATATCTGGTTTGGCAAGCCATCTGTACCTGTGGCTTGAAAGGCAGCATTTTCATAGCTTCCGGGACTGTCAACCAAGAAATTTAAGTGAAAGAGTATTTGAATAAACGTCTGCTGCCTTTCCTGAAGAGACACGGTTGTTCCGTACTGTTTTGGCCGGATTTGGCATCTTGCCATTACGGTAAAAAGGCCATGGAGTGGTACGCCGCCAACAACGTGCAGGTGGTTCCCAAGGTCAAGAACCCTCCCAACACGCCAGAGCTCCGCCCAATTGAGAAATACTGGGCTATTGTCAAGCGGAACCTAAAGAAGACCAAAAAAACTGCTAAGGACCAGCAGCAGTTCGAGGCAAACTGGCTTTCTGCGGCGAAGAAGGTGGACAAGGTGGCTGTACAAAATCTGATGGCAGGTGTCAAGCGTGAGGCCCGGCAATTCGGATTTGGAAAAGCGAAAGCCTAACTGAATATTTTTCCTGAATTTTATACTAATTGAACTTGAAAAAAAAAAATTAATTTGATTTTTAAAATAAACGATTTCACCGATTTACACGCGTTTTCCCTTGACCAAATTTTGACCGTATAATTAATTCAAAATTTTTGACAAAGTTTTATATAGAAATAAAATTTTGAAAAAATTTTCTGTAGAAATCAAATTTTGACAAAATTTTCTATAGAAGTTAAAATGTGACAAAATTTTTGATAGAAATAAAATTTTGATAAAAATTTTCGAAAGAAAAAAATTGTTAAAATTTTCTTAAAAAATAAAATTTAGACAAAATTGTCTATAGAAATAAAAGTTTGAAAAAAATTCTATAAAAACAAAATGTTGACAAAAAAATTATATAGAAATAAAATTTTTACAAAATTGTCTATAGTAATAAAATTTTGAAAAAAATTTTCTATAGAAGTAAAATTTTCTATAAGAAAAAAATTTTCTATAAATAAATAAATTTCGAATTTCGATTTTAGTAAAATGTTGTGGGGAAGATGCCAAATTTTATTAAAATCAAATAATTGTGAAGTAAAATAAGGTTAAATCATCTATAGGAATTTTTTTATTGTTTTTTTTTTGGAGTAGCTATTCTATTTCGAATATCTACAAAGTATTTCCTCAATATCTAACTTTCAAAAGTCTTAAATACTATGGCTTTCGGTCCTATCTAACAAAATAGCATTATAAAAAGAAGGTAGCATTTGTCACCGAACGATTATAATTTTTTTTTTGGTGATATGCATATAGAAGCTATGATTAATACAGTCTGCGAGCCTACAATTTCACACGGTTATCAGAAGACCATCGTAAACAAGTGCCACTCATGTCCCACAATTGAGTGGTACAAAACACTCACAATAGCCGAGCTCTCTTATCTTTTTCGAGTTCGAGTGTTCTTTAATCACTCGATTTCATAAATTGCGAACGACAATCTACTCTTTCACTATATAAATATACAAATAAACATTAAATTATTTCAGTTAGAATCGGTAGCGATCGGAAAGCTAAACACAAATTTTCTTACTTTTCCAACTGTGAATTTCATTTAATTTCAATTTAAATTCGGTGCAAGTGAAAGACGAATTGTGAAAAGTTTATAAATCGGTTAAGAGCCGCAAATAAAAAGAGTAAAAATGAAATTGGTTTGGGCTTTATCAGCCCTTTTGGTGTTGGCATGGAACCCCCATGCTGAGGCCGCCTGTGGTTATAAGGTAGGCTTGATGGCAATATGCCATACAATAACAAAAGACTGCAAATACACTAGACAACAAGTGAGAGAAAATAAGATTCGACCAAGTGATTTAATTTTGAAACATAATGTGGAAAAATTACCATTTTTTATAAAAAATAAAATTTAGTGCGTGAGGCTATTAATAGGCGTATACATCAAAATAAATTTCAATAGCAAACAAAAAATCCCTCAAATCTGAACCCTGCATGATACCACGGCTTTAGTGGTTCTAAAGATATAACATTTGAAGGCAGTTACTATAGCTTCGATTTTGCTATCAAAAATTACTTTAAAATCGAGGTTATTTGTATTAAAATAAAAAAAGGATTGGAGGCTTTTGAATGTATAACGATGGTTTTGCAATTTTTGAATTTGAATACTTAACGAAAACGGACGGATATTCTTTAGCTAACTACACAGAAAAAAACATCACCAATATTTTTCACATTCAAATGAAGACGGTTATGTCGGAGAGCCGCTTATCAACCTAAAGTTTTTGATTGCTATCTTTGAAGTACTTTTAAGTTGGAATTGCTCAAAAATACCCCATAATTGAATACCATAGGCCCATATTGCTTTTAAAATTGCATCGTAGAACATAAATCTATTTTTCGCACTTATTATCGATCTCGGACCTAAAAAACCAATAACTTCCCAGGAAAAAAGCGTCGCCAAAAAAATAGTGAAAATGTTCTTTTTGGATCTGAAAGTGGTGAAAATTGGCGCAGAAGCGATGAATTTAATATGGGCTTGCCATAGGACGGATGTCCAACAGGCGTTGCACTGAATTTGAATTATTGCTTATGATGTGATACGAATTCAGTATTTTTTGATCAATAATTTTTAAAAATTTCCAAACGTTTGACATCAAATATTTTCAAAAATTCGCAAATTTTCTAGAATATATTTAGAAGTTTTTTTTTTCGAAAAAATTTAAATAATTTGTTCCATTTTATTAATTCATACTCTGCTTCCAGCCAATTTGAACATGTATATACGGCCGTAAGGCCGGCCAGGCCGAATCTTATGTACCCTCCACCATGGATTGCGTAGAAACTTCTACGAAAGACTGTTAACCACAATCGAATTACTTGGGTTGTGGTAATACTTAACATCGTCTTCTAAATTGTAAGTTAGTCCATTCGTGGTATATATTGGACACAGAAGGTATATATTAGTAGTAAGTCTACAAATGATTACGAACCGATATGGACCTTTATGCGGTAATTAAAGAGCCAGAATTGAAGTATGGGTGTCGCTTTACATGGGAGCTATAAAGGGTGATACGGTCAAAATTTGGTCAAGGGAAAACGCGTGTAAATCGGTGAAATCGTTTATTTAAAAAATCAAATTAAATTTCTTTTTCAAGTTCAATTAGTATAAAATTCAGGAAAAATATTCAGTTAGGCTTTCGCTTTTCCAAATCCGAATTGCTGGGCCTCACGCTTGACACCTGCCATCAGATTTTGTACAGCCACCTTCTTCGCCGCAGAAAGCCAGTTTGCCTTGAACTGCTGCTCGTCCTTAGCAGTTTTTTTGGTCTTCTTTAGGTTCCGCTTGACAATAGCCCAGTATTTCTCAATTGGGCGGAGCTCTGGCGTGTTGGGATGGTTCTTGTCCTTGGGAACCACCTGCACGTTGTTGGCGGCGTACCACTCCATGGCCTTTTTACCGTAATGGCAAGATGCCAAATCCGGCCAAAACAGTACGGAACAACCGTGTTTCTTTAGGAAAGGCAGCAGACGTTTATTCAAACACTCTTTCACGTAAATTTCTTAGTTGACAGTCCCGGAAGTTATGAAAATGCTGCTTTTCAAGCCACAAGTACAGATGGCTTGCCACACCAGATATTTCTTTGCGAACGTTGACAGTTTTATGTGCTTGAAAATATCTGCTATCTTTCCCCTTCCTTTTGCCGTATAAAACTCCTGTCCCGGAAGCTGCTTGTAGTCGGCTTTGACGTAGGTTTCGTCGTCCATTACCACGCAGTCAAACTTCGTCAGCATCGTCGTGTACAGCCTCCGGGATCGCGCTTTGGCTGTCGTATTTTGTTTATCATCGCGATTTGGAGTCACTACCTTCTTGTTAGTCGATAGTCCGACTCGTTTTTTGGCTCGATGCACGGTTGTAGACGATTCACCCAGCTTATTTGCGGCATCTCGGAGAGAGAGGTTAGGGTTTCGCTTGAAACTATCGGCAACTCTCTTTGTTGTCTCAGCGGCTTCCGGTTTTCGATTTCCCCCCGACCCAGACTTCCTGGCTGTCGACAAACATTCCCCAAACACTTTATTTACATTTGTAACGGTTGATTTGGCAACTTTTAGCGATTTTGCCAGTTTTGCTTGCGAGTAGCTCGGATTTTCGCGATGCGCGAGCAAAATTTTGATACGCTGCTCTTCTTGCTTGGACGTCATTTTGACAACTGAAGAGTGAATTCCAAAATCAAAATAGGAGCAACATTCTACACACACACACACCTTCAAAATGAGGGGTGTTCAGGTTTTTTAAATGCAAAATTGGAAGAAATACGTCAAGTTTATACTGACCAAATTTTGACCGTATCACCCTTTATACAATTATGAACCGATATGGATCAATTTTTGTGTTATTGGACATCGATTTATCTGAGGCATAACATCTAACTATTGACCAACTATATGAACCAATTTTGGCATGGTTGGTAAAGACCATATACTAACACCGCCTACCAAGTTTCAACCGGATTGGATGAATTTTGCTTCTCCAAAAGGCTCCGGAGTTCAAATCTAGAGACCAATTTATATGGGAGCTATATATAATTATGGACCGATATGGACTAATTTTTGCATGGTTGTTAGTGTCCATACAGTTACACAGAACAGAAAACTTCAACTAAATTGGTTGAAACTTGCTCCTCCAAGAGGATCCGGAGGTCGAATCTGGGTATCAGTTGGTTGTTAGAGACCCTATACTAATACCATGTACAAAATTTCAGCCGGATCAAATGAAATTTTCTTCTCTTAGAGGCTCCGTAAGGTAAATCTGGGGATCGGTGTATATGGGGGCTATATATAATTATGGACCGATGTGGACTAATTTTTGCATGGTTGTTACACGGTTGAAAAAGACTGTTTTTCATATGTTTGGCTATAAACATTATATGTTTGGAACACAAATTTTTAAACACAATATTTTTGAGTGCAAGCATATAATGTTCATAAACTAGCTTAACATGTTTGGGACATATATGTTAATATGTTAGAACATATTATGTTTGGGACATAAAATGTTTGTAAATATAATATGCTTGAATGCAAACATATATTAATTTAGAAATAGCCTATAAACATATATGTGTTTAGTAGCTTGGAGCGCTATTTAACAGGGAGCGATATTGAATTAAGTTGGTGGTTGTTGCTTGTTATTACAAAATTAACATTTTATTTTTCCTTGAGCAATTGATCAGCTACTTCTTTGATCCTTACAAACTGTGTGGTCCGCTTTTCGAATCCCCGTCCGGCAAAAGGTAAAATTAAAATAAAAAAATCATACAATTGAATAATTTCTTCTACAATGTTTGTATTACAGAAAAAGGTGCTAAGAACTAAAAAATCTCGTGGAAGTGAGAAAGATGTGGGGGAATATACAATTGGGCAGAAATAAAATTTTGAGCATTCAGGTCGAAAACCTATGTTGTTAGCACCTATATTACCTGTTTATTTTCATAATTCATTATGATTGTAAATATATAAATAAATAAATAAAATTTTGAGCACAATATTGTTTGGGAGAATTTTTGTTAAGCATATAATATTTTTGGGTGCAAAATGCTCCCAAACATATTATATGGTCACATAATAACATATTGTTTTTGGAAGACAACATTATTGAATTTGGATGCAAAAATACAAAATGTTTGGAACTTAGACTACCCAAACTTATATTGTTTAGACCAATATGCTTTCAAACATATTATATATTGTTAGAGATCAAACATATAAATGTTTGGGCAATACCCAAAAATGTATATGCTTGAAGCAAAATATGTTTGGGAGTATATGTTACAGAAGCGATTTTTTGTGAGGGTGTAGATACCATATACTAACACCATGTACCAAATTCTCTCCGGATCGGATGAAATTGCCTTCTCTTAGAGCCTCCGCAAAGTAAATCGGGGGATCGGTTTATATGGGGGCTATATATAATTATGGACCGATGTGGACTAATTTTTGCATGGTTGTTAGAGACCATATACTAACACCATGTACCAAATTCCAGCCGGATCGGATGAAATTGGCTTCTCTTAGAGGCTCCGCAAGCCAAATCTGGGGTTCCGCTTATATGGGGGCTATACGTAAAAGTGGACCGATATGCCCCATTTGCAATACCATCCGACCTATATCAATAACACCTACTTGTGCCAAGTTTCAAGTCGAGACCTTGTTTCATTCGGAAGTTAGCGTGATTTCAACAGACGGACGGACGAACATGCTTAGATCGGCTCAGAATTTCAGCACGACCCAGTATATACTTTATGGCGTCTTAGAGCAATACCTCGATGTGTTACAAACGGAATGACAAAGTTAATATACCCCCATCCTATGGTAGTTAAAATTACCCATTAAAAATATTGAAAAAGGGAGTTATAACAAGTATATACAGCACTAAGTTCGGCCGGGCCGAATCTTAAATACCCACCACCATGAACCAAATATTAGGGTTTCTTTTGAAATTTCAGGAGGGCTTGAAGACTTGAGGACACTTCCCGAAGATAAATTTAAAGATTTCACCTATGAGGACTATATCAGATTCTGGATTTATAAGAACCATTTTTGTTTGAGTTTTAGAGGAATCATTAACATCTCTTGTAAGTGTGCAAGAAAATTATAAAATAACGTCTTGATTTGAAATCTTAAATCTGTAGAAGTAAAATCTGGAAATTTTACATTGAGTTTCAAGCAATTTTCACGATCGGTACGCCTTCAACACCCTCAAGAAGTGAAGTCGGTCTGTTTGGGGGCATTTTCAAATGGACCGATAAAAACTTAATCGGATACACGTTTTTGTGAGCCTAAAATACCAGAATATTTACAATTTCAGGCAAATCGGATAAAAACAACGGTTTCTAGAAACCGAAGGAGTTAAATCGGGAGATCGTTCTCATGGGGGCTATACTAAAATATGGACCGATACTCACCGTTTTCGGCACACCTCTTTATGACCCGAAAGTACCTCTAGATTTCCAATTTCAGACAAATTGGATAAAAACTACGGTTTCTATAAGCCCAAGACCCCAAATCGGGAGGTTGTTTTATATGGGAACCATACCAAAACATGACCGATACTCACAATTTTTGGCACACGTATTTGTGGTCCTATAATACCTCTAGATTTCCAATTTCAGGTAAATTGAATAAAATCTGCGGTTTCTATAAGCCCAAGAATTAAAATCGGGAGATCGGCCTACACCAAAATATGGACCGATACTCACCATTTTCGGCGCACCTCTTTATGGTCCTAAAATACCTCTAGATTTCCAATTTCAGACAAATTGGATAAAAACTAAGATTTCTATAAGCCCAAGACCCCAAATCGGGAGGTCGGTTTATATGGGGACTATATCAAAACCTGGACCGATATAGCCCATATTCGAACTTGACCTGCCTGCAGACAAAAGACGAGTTTGAGCAATATTTCAGCACGATTGCTTCATTATTGAGGACTGTAGCGTGATTACAACAGACAGACAGACAGACGGACATCGTTATATCGCCTTAGAATTTCTCCCTGATCAAGAATATATATACTTTATATAGTCGGAAATCGATATTTCGATGTGTTACAAACGGAATGGCAAACTTATTATACCACCGTCACCATTCTATGGTGGTGGGTATTAAAAATGTAATTAAAAGAACTTCCTGTGTAGTTAAACAAAATAACACTTTTGGGAGGACATGTTTGGAAGTGCTTTTAAAGGTGTAGCTTTAGAAGAACTTCCAATTTTTTTTTGCTGGGGTTTGCCAACGACCGATATTAGTCCCCGACCTAATAAATGGTGGTTAAATTCTGAGTCGATCTAGCAATGTCCGTCCGTCCGTCAGTCTTCACGAACGAAAAAAGCTATTGGCTTGCAAATGAGGTATGTTGGACCACTTTCAGTTACAGCCTCTATATAAACCGATTCCCATAATAGATTTCTTGAGTCTTCCGGAAGAGCGAATTTCAGCACACCTTGTGAATTTTTTTTTATTGAAATTTTGGTTGATATTGGTTCATAATTACCCAGCAAAAAAAGCGTCGCCAAAAAAGTAATGAAAATGTTCTTTTTGGATCCGGAAGTGGTGCAAAATTGACGCAGAAGCGATGAATTTAACATGGGCTTGTCATAGGACGGAAGTCCTCCATTTCAACTGCCGTTGCACTGAATTTGCATCACTTCTTTAGGTGTGATCCGAATTTTTTATAATTTGTAATGGATTCTAATGCTTGTCGAAAACGTTTGACCAAAAATATTTTCAAAAATTCACAATTTTTTCAGATTAAATTTAGCATTTTTTCGACAAAATTTAAAGGACTTGTACCATTTTCTGAATTCTTAAACTGTTTTTAACCAATTTGTAACAAAAAAAAAAGTTAAAATTACCCATTAAAAGTATGAAAAAATCAAGTTATAAAAAATTAAATTAAAAGAACTTCCTGGGTAGTTAAAATAGAGAACATCATTGGGAGTGCATCTTCTGGAAGTGCTTTTAAAGTTGTGCCTTTGGAAGAACTTCCAAATTTTTTTGCTGGGTATATACTGGGTGGCTGACAGCCGATAGGTTTATTTCGGTGACAGTTCATTATATTGTTTACAAGCTTACAGAAGCATATTTTTATACCCTCCACCACATCATTGGGATGGGGGGTATAACAAGTTTGTAATTTTATTTGAAATATAATTTTAACTTAATTAAATTTTCAAATTAAAATTAAATGTAACACATTGAAATATCGATTTCCGGCTATGGAACAACCACAGAATCGGTACAGGACTAATCCCTGGTGTGTATGGACCAGTCCCAGTTCTGGTCAAAACGTATGGAAGGGACCATTCACTTTAACATGGGTTTGTCATTGGCGGGGTAAATTTCCACTTTAGGACACGTCTTGGACCCATTCCAAAGGACACGTCCTGGGACAATTTAGCAGGAGCATTAAATAGGCAGGTTCTCAGGGACCTGTAACCGAATCGCATCCGAAAAAAAAAATATGTCGAAAAATTTTACATTGATAATTTTATTTCACTAAATGAGTAGATCCAATAAGATTTTAATATCAAGCGATTACGGAAATCAATAAATTACGACTATTTAAAAATTGCAACCAATTCTATGATAGGCCCGTCAGTGGCAATTTGCACCAATTTCCCGTAGGGAATTTTAACATATTCTTGATCAGGGAGAAATTCTAAGGCGATATAACGATGTTCGTCTGTCCATCTGTCTGTTGTAATCACGCTACAGTGAATAATGAAGCAATCACGCTGAAATTTTGCACGAACTCGTCTTTTGTTTTCAGGCAGGTCAAGTTCGAAGGTGTGCTATATCGGTCCAGGTTTAGATATAGTCCCCATATAAACCGACCTCGCGATTTGGGTCTATATGAACCGTAGTTTCTATCCAATTTGCCTGAAATTGGAAATCTAGAGATATTTTAGAAACATGAAGTGGTGTGCCAAAAATGGTGAGTATCGGTCCATGTTTTGGTATAGCCCCCATATAGACCGATCTCTCGAATTTACTTCTTGGGATTCTAGAGTCCGTAGTTTTTCCTCTAAAACTCAAATAAAAATGGTTCTTAGAAATCTAGAATCTGATATTGTCTTCATAGGTAAAATCTTTAAATTGATCTTCGGGAAGTATACTGGTTGAACTGCTCTGCTTGGGAGAATATCTGTCATCAAACCCTCCCGAAAGAAAACTATAACATTTGATACATGGTGGTGGGTATTGAAGATTCGGCCCTTCCGTATCTTATATACTTGTTGAGTGAAGATTTTGTCTTTACCCTAATGATTTTGATATTGATTCCCGAAGCCTCTACATGTGCTTCGAATTATTTCCCATTTATTGCTTACGTATAAATATCCTTATTATTGGTATTTGCACAATGCAATTAAATTTTACCACTTTCCCTGGAAGCTTTTGATAACGAGCGCTTTAATTAATTTAACATTAATATACTGTTTTTCATGAATTAATTAACATTTGCATTACAATTTCAGATTAGATTATAATGAATTTTTGCTGCTTCGTAACTCTCTATATTTGTGGTTATTCAATTTGTATGCAAAGGGAATTTAATTTAATAAATCTTTTCGATATTGTTATTTGCTTTTCTTTTTGTTTGATTAGATTGCATTTCCTATCTCGTGATGGATTATGAGTAAATGAAAGAAATTTTTATTAATATTTACCACAATGTTTACGGTCACAGATCAAAGGAAATAAATGAAAGTTAAAGTATATATAAGTGAATATATTATTTATAAATCATCAAAAAAAAAAAAATTGAGGGGAATTACCTTCGTCAATTTGGGTATTGGTTTATGGTAAAAGAAGTGGGGATGAGTTAATAAATTATCATGAGTTAATAAAAATCATAAATTGTATGAATTTATAAATAAAAGAGAATAATTTTTCTATACTAACAGAAATTTCACGAGTTTATAAAACCTGGAGAAAATTGTTTACTTACAACTTTGCTAAACGAAAATGGCTTTTTATATTTCTAATCAAACTTCAATTTACAATTGTGCCAATTTAATCAAAATTTTCTAATGAAATCATTTAATTTTTTAATCAAGTATAAAAAAAATATGGTCATTAAAGCTGTGCTGCATACCATCATTTCCGTGCATGAAGACATTTTACATAAAAGATTAATTGTATCAATTAATTTCGTGATTGAATCAGAAACAAATCTACAATATTTTTTTAAATTACAATTACATTTGAAATAAAACCAAAATTAATTAAAAGTTTAAAAAAGCCCATTAATTTTTAAATGGAAATAAAATTCAATCAAAAAATTTGAGATTCGATCTAGCCCTTGGTGTCCGTCCGTCTGTCCATGTATTTTTTGTTCACAGGATTCCGGTTGCAATTATTATACGATTTTCATGAAATTTGGTACAGAGGACGAACGCCATTGAATTTGAAAAATGTCAGATCAAATTAGCTCCCATATATATGTATCGCCCCATATCGACAAATGGGGTCACATTACAGTTATTTTATAACCACGGTTCCCACAGTTGATAGAATTCTACCAAAAATGGTAGATTTTTTTATTGTTTGGTAGTTTGGTAGAATTCTTGATAACATATCAAAATATAACTCTGAAAATAAAAAGTAAATCAATTTTCTCTAGAAATACAATTTTGACCCACTTTTCAATAAAAATAAAATTTTGAAAATATTTTCATAGAAATAAGATTTTGACAAACTTTTCTATAGAAATAAAATGTTGAGAAAATGTTCTATATAAATAAAATTTTGACAAACTTTTCTATAGAAATAAAATTTTGCCAAACTTTTCTATAGAAATAAAATTTTGAAAAATTGTCTATAGAATTAAAATTTTAAAAATTTGATATAAAAATAATATTTTAACAAAATTTTATATAAAAATAAAACTTCGACGAAATTTTTCATAGCAATACAATTTTGACAAATTTTTCTATAGAAATTAAATTTTGACAAAATTTTATATAGAAAGAAACTTTTGAAAAAAACTTAGTATAGAAATAAAATTTTAACAAAATTTTCTTTAGACAACATTTTGTATAGAAATTTTCTAAAGATATATAAAACCAGTAAGGAAAGTCTAAAGTCGGGCGGGGCCGACTATATTATACCCTGCACCACTTTGTAGATCTAAATTTTCGATACCATATCACATCCGTCAAATGTGTTTGGGGCTATATATAAAGGTTTGTCCCAAATACATACATTTAAATATCACTCGATCTGGAAGAATTTGATAGACTTCTACAAAATCTATAGACTCAAAATTTAAGTCGGCTAATGCACTAGGGTGGAACACAATGTTAGTAAAAAACCAGTAAGGAAAGTCTAAAGTCGGGCGGGGCCGACTATATTATACCCTGCACCACTTTGTAGATCTAAATTTTCGATACCATATCACATCCGTCAAATGTGTTTGGGGCTATATATAAAGGTTTGTCCCAAATACATACATTTAAATATCACTCGATCTGGAAGAATTTGATAGACTTCTACAAAATCTATAGACTCAAAATTTAAGTCGGCTAATGCACTAGGGTGGAACACAATGTTAGTAAAAAACTAGGGTGGAACACAATGTTAGTAAAAAAATATGGGAAACATTTAAATCTGAAGCAATTTTAAGGAAACTTTGCAAAAGTTTATTTATGATTTATCGCTAGATATATATGTATTAGAAGTTTAGAAAAATTAGAGTCATTTTTACAACTTTGCGACTAAGCAGTGGCGATTTTACAAGGAAATTGTTGGTATTTTGGCCATTTTTGTCGAAATCAGAAAAACATATATATGGGAGCTATATCTAAATCTGAACCGATTTCAACCAAATTTGGCACGCATAGCAACAATGCTAATTATACTCTCTGTGCAAAATTTCAACTAAATCGGAGTTAAAAATTGGCCTCTGAGGTCATATGAGTGTAAATCGGGCGAAAGCTATATATGGGAGATATATCTAAATCTGAACCGATTTCAACCAAATTTGGCGCGCATAGCTACAATGCTAATTCTACTCCCTGTGCAAAATTTCAACTAAATCGGAGCAAAAAATTGGCCTCTGTGGTCATATGTGTGTAAATCGGGCGAAAGCTATATATGGGAGATATATCCAAATCTGAACCGATTTCAATCAAATATGGCACGCATAGTTTCAATGCTAATTCTACTCCCTGTGCAAAATTTCAACTAAATCGGAGTTAAAAATTGGCCTCTGTGGTCATATGAGTGTAAATCGGGCGAAAGCTATATATGGGAGATATATCCAAATCTGAACCGATGTCAACCAAATTTGGCACGCATAGTAACAAGGCTAATTCTACTCCCTGTGCAAAATTTCAACTAAATCGGAGCAAAAAATTGGCCTCTGTGGTCATATGTGTGTAAATCGGGCGAAAGCTATATATGGGAGATATATCCAAATCTGAACCGATTTCAATCAAATTTGGCACGCATAGTTTCAATGCTAATTCTACTCCCTGTGCAAAATTTCAACTAAATCGGAGTTAAAAATTGGCTTCTGTGGTCATATGAATGTAAATCGGGCGAAAGCTATATATGGGAGATATATCCAAATCTGAACCGATGTCAACCAAATTTGGCACGCATAGTTACAATGCTAATTCTACTCCCTGTGCAAAATTTCAACCAAATCGGAGTTAAAAATTGGCCTCTTTGGGCAAATGAGTGTAAATCGGGCGAAAGCTATATATGAGAGCTATATCTAAATCTGAACCGATTTGGCTGGTATTTTGCAAGTTTTTCGAGACCCATAAAATATTCGGATGTACGGAATTTGAGGAAGATCGGTTGATATACACGCCAATTATGACCAGATCGGCGAAAAATATATATGGCAGCTATATCTAAATCTGAACCGATTTTTTCCAAAATCAATAGGGATCGTCTTTGACCCGAAACAGGACTCTATACCAAATTTTAGGACAATCGGACTAAAACTGCGAGCTGTACTTTGCACACAAAAATACATCAACAGACAGACAGACAGACAGACAGACGGACAGACAGACGGACAGACAGACGGACAGACAGACAGACGGACATCGCTAAATCGACTCAGAATTTAATTCTAAGCCGATCCGTATACTAAAAGGTTGGTCTATGATTACTCCTTCTTGGCGTTACATACAAATGCACAAACTTATTATACCCTGTACCACAGTAGTGGTGAAGGGTATAAAAAGAGAAATAAAATTCTGACAAAATTTTCTATAGAAATAAAATTTTGACAAAATTTTCTATAGATTTTTGATAAATATTTCATAGCAATAAAATTTTAAAAATTTTTCTATTGAAATTAAATTTTGACAAAGTTTTCTATAGAAATAAAATTTTTACTAAATTTCCTACAGAAATAAAATTTTGACAAAATTTTCTATATAAATAAATTTTTGACAAAATTGTATATAGAAATAAAATTTTAACAAAATTTTCTTTAGAAAAAATTTTTTATAGAAATTTTCTATAGAAATAAAATTTTAAAAAAATTTCAATAGAAATAAAATTTTGACAAAATTTTCTATAGAAATAAAATTTTGACAAAATTTTCTATTAAAACAACATTTTGACAAAATTTTCGATAGAAATAAAATTTTGATAAAATTTTGACAAAATTTTCTTTAGACAAAATTTTGTATAGAAATTTTCTATAAAAATAAAATTTTGACAAAATGTTCAATAGAAATAAAATTTTGACAACATTTTCTATAGAAATAAAATTTTGACAAAATTTTCTATAGAAATAAAATTTTTACAAAATGTTCTATAAAAATAAAATTTTTACAAAATTTTCTATATAAATAAAGTTTTGACGAAATTTTCTATAGAAATAAAATTTTGACAAAATTTTCGATAGAAATAAAATTTTGACAAAAAATTCTATAGCAATAAAGTTTTGACGAAATTTTCTATAGAAATAAAACTTGGACGATATTTTTCATAGCAATAAAATTTTGACATAATTTTCTATAGAAATAAAATTTTGACAAAATTTTCTATAGAAATAAAATTTTTACAAAATGTTCTATAAAAATAAAATTTTGACAAAATTTTCTATAGAAATAAAGTTTTGACGAAATTTTCTAAAGAAATAAATTTTTGACAAAATTTTCGAAAGAAATAAAATTTTGACAAAAAATTCTATAGCAATAAAATTTTGACGAAATTTTCTATAGAAATAAAACTTTGACGATGTTTTTCATATCAATAAAATTGTTAAACATTTTTCTATAGAAATAAAATTTTGACAAAGTTTTCTATAGAAATAAAATTTTTACTAAATTTCCTACAGAAATAAAATTTTGATAAAACTTTCTGAAGAAAGAAAATTTTAATAAAATATTCTTTAGGCAAAATTTTGTATAGAAATTTTCTACAGAAATAAAATTGTGACAAAATTTTATATCTATTGAAAATTAAAATTATCTATAGAAATAAAATTTTCACAAAATTTTCTATAGAAATAAAATTTTGACAAAATTTTCGAAAGAAATAAAATTTTGACGAAATTTTCTATAGAAATAAAATTTTGATAATTTTTTTATAGAAATAAAATTTTTCATAGAAATAAAATTTTGACGAAATTTTCTATATAAATACAGTTTTGGCAAAATTTTCTATAGAAATAAAATTTTGACAAAATTTTCTATAGAAATAAAATTTTGATAAAATTTTCTATATAAATAAAATTTTGACAAAATTTTCGAAAGAAGTAAAATTTTAAAGAAATTTTCTATAGAAATAAAATTTATCATAGAAATGAAATTTTGACAAAATTTTCTATATAAATAAAATTTTGAACAATTTTTTATAGAAATAAAATTTTGAACAATTTTTTATAGAAATAAGATTTTGACAAATTTTTCTATAGAAATAAAATTTTGACAAAATTTTCTATGGAAATAAAATTTTGACAAAATTTTCTATAAAAATATAGACAATATAGAAATAAAACTTTGACAAAATTTTTCATAGCAATAAAATTTTAAAAATTTTTCTATTGAAATTAAATTTTGACAAAGGTTTCTATAGAAATAACATTTTGACTAAATTTCCTACAGAAATAAAATTTTGACAAAATTTTCTATAGAAAGAAATTTTTGACAAAACTTTGTATAGAAATAACATTTTGGCCAAATTATCTTTAGACAAAATTTTGTATAGAAATTTTCTATAGAAATAAAATCTGACAAAATTTTCTATAGAGATAAAAATTTGACAAAATTTTCTATACAAATAAAATTTTGACAAAATTTTCTATAGAAATAAAATTTTAACAAAATGTTCTATAAAAATAAAATTTTTACAAAATGTTCTATAAAAATAAAAATTTTACAAATTTTCTATAGAAATGAAGTTTGGACGAAATTTTCTATAGAAATAAAATTTTGAAAAATTTTCTGTAGAAATAAAATTTTTACAAAAAGAAAAATTTTATATAGATATAAAATTTTGACGAAATTTTCTATAGAAATAAAACTTTGTCGAGATTTTTCATAGCAATAAAATTTTAAAAATTTTTCTATTGAAATTAAATTTTGACAAAGTTTTCTATAGAAATAACATTTTGACTAAATTTCCTACAGAAATAAAATTTTGACAAAATTTTCTTTAGAAAGAAATTTTTGACAAAACTTTGTATAGAAATAACATTTTGACAAAATTTTGACAAAATTTTTATTAGAAATAAACTTTTGACAAAATTTTCTATAGAAATAAAATTTTGACAAAATTATCTATAGAAATACAATTTTGACAAAATTTTCTATAGAAATAAAATTTTGACAAAATTTTCGAAAGAAATAAAATTTTGAAGAAATTTTCTATAGAAATAAAATTTTGAAGAAATTTTCTATAGAAATAAAATTTTGACAAAATTTTCGAAAGAAATAAAGTTTTGAAGAAATTTTCTATAGAAATAAAATTTTGACAAAATTTTCTATAGAAATAAAATTTTGACAAAATTTTCTACAGAAATAAAATTTTGACAAAATTTTCTATAGAAATAAAATTTTGAACAATTTTTTATAGAAATAAAATTTTGACAAAATTTTCTATAGAAATAAAATTTTGACAAAATTTTCTATAGAAATAAAATTTTGACAAAATTTTCTATAGAAATAAAATTTTGACAAAATTTTCTATGGAAATAAAATTTTGACAAAATTTTCTATGGCAATAAAATTTTGACAACATTTTCTATAGAAATAAAGTTTTGACGAAATTTTCTAAAAAAAATAAAATTTTGACAAAAGTTTCTGTGGAAATAAAATTTTGACAAAATTTTCTATAGATATAAAATTTTGACAAAATTTTTTACAGAATTTGAGTTTCTGTAGAAAGAAAAGTATGATTTTTTTTGGGTTTGGTAGATTTTTGGTAAATATTTCATTAAATTTAGGTAAATGTTTTTGGCACGACTAGAGCTCCCATAAACAGGTGCCCTTAATTTTCATAAATATGGAAGTAAGCTTTATGTCCCAAAACTCTTTCAATGGTACTCACAAATGCTTATCTTTACTAATTCAGCAGGGGTGGTTTAGGGTATGATATAGTCATTAGCGTAGCTAGACAATTTTCCTAGGGGGGCTATAGCCCCCCTTGCTAAAAATTTATAGGCTGAACTTATAGGTTCAATTATTGTTTTATTTCATAAAAAAGAATGAAAAAATAGACATCAAAATAATATATAATAAAGCAACTAAAAGTAGTTCCACACTTTTCCCAGCAAAAAAATTGGGATTTGTTTTAAAGGCACAACTTTAAAAGCACTTCCAAAAATGTCCTCACAAAGAAGTTAATTATATTAACTACACAGGAAGTTTTTTACTTCAGTTTTTTCATATTTTAATGCGTAATTTTTGTTTTCTTTTTTCAAATAGTTTAAAAAAGAGTAAGAATAAATAAAATGGTAAAAATTATTCAAATTTTGCCACAAAAATGCTAAATCCATTATAGAAAAATCGATCATTTTTGAAAATATTCAAACAAGCGTTATAATGCATTAAAAATCATAAAAAATATACAAATTATTATAAATTAATGTTTCTTGAAGCTCGAGGTCTTTATAAATATTTATATAATTCTAACAAAAGGTCGACCAAAAATCAAATAAAAAACGAATAAATAAAAATTATTTATTTGGGAAAATATCACACAATTTTTTAATTCACATTCAAAACTCTGAATTCGGATCACAAAGTAAGAAGTGATGCACATTTATTGCAACGGCTGTTGAAACGGTGGACATTCGTTCTATGACGAGTTCCTATTACATTCATCGCTGCTCCGCCAATTTTGCACCACTTCCGGACCCAAAAAGAACATTTTCACTTCTTTTTTGGCGACGCTTTTTTGCAGCGTTAATTTATTTAGATATTAATTTATGAAAGAATTTAATTAATACCAATTACTATTTTTTAATTAAGATGCCTAACCAGACTAAACAATATAATAAAGGAGCTTTACAGCCTGTTTCTGTATGTCGAATGAGCTCTGTCGATCGACTAAAATGGAAACAAACAGCTGAATTTATAACCAAAACAGTTGTTTCTATGCATTTCAGTCGATCGATTGAACTCGTTCGACATACAGAAACAGGCTGTTAGTTATTCAACTAAACCATAAGTTCAATCACAGCTCTATTTCATAAATATCAGACTTCAAACATTGCCATCGGCAACTGCTACCACAACCCAAGTAATTCGTTTGTGCATGAAAGTCTTTAGCGGAACTTTGCGCTTGTTTAATTTTTATAAAAATGTAAAATCGTAAATAGGTTTTCAAATTCTGGGGGGGCTAAATTTTTTCTGGGGGGGTCTAAGCCCCCTCCCCAGAGGCCTTCCTACGCTTATGGATATAGTCGGACCTGCCCGACATTCTACTGTACTCACTTGTTAATTGTTTCAAAATATTTTCACCTTTCACGACATCCATCATCAATTGTCTGATAATAATGAAACAATCTTCATCATTTTTTATATCAATGTTACAAAATGTTGTCTATAAAAAAAATTGATAACAATCTTCAATTTCAGGCATGCCCTGCTACCAAGGCCAATATGATAAATGTGCACTTAGTGCCTCACTCCCATGATGATACCGGTTGGTTGAAGACTGTCGATCAATATTATTATGGCAGTCGCAATAACATACAACATGCTGGAGTTCAATATATTCTGGATAGTGTGATTGAAGAACTAATGAAAGATGCTTCCAGGAGGTAGTGAACTAAAATCATACGCCTATTTTCTTAAGCAGTCATTTTTTTATTCTTCGGTCCAATCTTCATTGTAGATTTATTCAAGTTGAGTCATCATTCTTCTTTAAATGGTACAATGAACAGACAGCAACGGTACAGAAGAATGTTAAGACTTTGGTTGAAGCTGGTCGCTTGGAATTCACAGGTGGTGCCTGGAGTATGAATGATGAGGCTGCGGTTCACTATCAAAGTGTCATTGATCATTTTACTTTGGGTTTGAAGTATGAGCTTCTTGTTTTCTATTGAATTTCCGGAATTGTGCTTATGTCTAAGTTTTTTTTAGATCTCTTTCGGATACTTTTGGTTCTTGTGCCCGTCCACGTATTGGCTGGCAAATTGATCCTTTTGGCCATTCACGAGAAATGGCTTCGTTGTTTGCTCAAATGGGCTATGATGGTGAATTCTTTGCCCGCATGGATTACATCGAGAAAAATGAACGTCTTAACAATATGACTGGCGAAATGATCTGGAAAGCCTCTGATAATTTGGGTGAAGCTTCGGAAATTTTCACTGGGGTATTGTATAATCATTATTCGGCACCTCCTGGTTTTTGTTTCGATAATTTGTGTTCCGATGATCCCATTATCGATGGCAACAGTTATGATAATAATGTTAAGTCGAAGGTAAGTTGGATGGTAGTTGTTTCTCATATCGGTGATTTGATTATTTTTCTTGATTTTAGGTTGATGATTTCATTACCTACATCAATAAAATGGCAAAATATTATCGTGCTACCGATCTATTGGTACCCATGGGTGATGATTTCAATTATGAGAATGCTGCTATCAATTACCGGAATATGGATAAATTGATCAAGTAAGGAAAAATTTCTGTAGAAATAAAAATTGGACAAACTTTTTTAGAGAAATAAAATTTTGACAAAATTTTTTAGAGAAATAAAATTTTGACAAAATTTTCTATCAAAATAAAATTTTGACAAAATTTTCTATCAAACTAAAATTTTGACAAAATTCTCTATAGAAATAAATTTTGGACATAATTTTCTATAGAAATAAACATTTGAGAAAATTTTCTAAAGAAATAAAAATTTGACATTTTCTATAGAAATATAATTTTAACAAAATAGTCTATAGAAAATAAATTTTGACAAAATTTTCTATAAAAATAAAATTTTGAAAAAAATTCTATAGAAATAAAATTTTTCTAAAATTTTCTATAGAAATACGATTTTGACAAAATTTTCTATAAAAAAATACATTTTTGACAAAATTTGCTATAGAAATAAAATTTGGACAAAATTTTCTATAGAAATATATTTTTAACAAAATTGTCTATTGAAATAAAATTTTGACAAAATCTTGTATAAAAATAAAATTTTGACAAAAATTTTCTATAGAAATAAAATTTTGCTAACATTTTCTATAGAAATACGATTTTGACAAACTTTTCTATAAAAATACAATTTTGGCAAAATTTTCTATAGAAATACAATTTTGATAAAATTTCCCAGCAAAAAAAATTTGGAAGTTCTTCCAAAGGAACAACTTTAAAAGCACTTCCAGAAGATGAACTCCCAATGATGATGTTCTTTGTCTTAACAACACAGGAAGTTCTTTTTATTCAATTTTTTATAACATGCTTTTTTCATATTTTTAATAGGTATTTTTAACTTTTTTAATTCAAATTAGTTAAAAACAGTTTAAGAGTTTATAAAATGATACAAATTATTTAAATTTTGCCTAAAAAAATTGTGATTTTTTGCAAATAATTGAGGTCAAACGTTTCAGACAAGCGTTAGAATCCATTAAAAATTACAAAAAATTACAAAAATTATTTATTTGCCAAAATATCACAGAATTTTTTAATTTCCATCCAAAATATTGAATTCGGATCACACATAAAGAAGTGATGCAAATTTAGTTCACCGGCTTTTGAAATGGAGGACTTCTGTCCTATGACAAGCCCTTGTTAAATTCATCGCTTCTGCGTCAGTTTTGAACCACTTCCGGATCCAAAAAGAACATTTTCATTACTTTTTGGCAACGCTTTTTTGCGGGGTTTCCATAAAATTAAATGTATACAAAATTGTCTATAAATAAAATTTAACAAATTTTAACTTCAATATAAATAACTTCGAATTAAACAACATTTTTTATCCTAACCACAAAAATTTGATTTGATTTCAAAACAAGATATTTTTAATTTGATATCTTTTTGGCAAAATTTTCTTAAAATTTTTGTAGATTATTTTTGGCACGAGTGGCAACCGTGTCAGTGGTTCGTTTAGTCATGTGAAAATGTAGTGACCAGCCTTAGCGGGAGCCACCGTGGTGTAACGGCTAGCATGCCCGCCTTGCATATACAAAGTCGTGGGTTCGATTCCTGCTTCGACCGAACACCAAAAAGTTTTTCAAAGGTGGATTATCCCACCTCAGTAATGCTGGTGACATTTCTGAGGGTTTCAAAGCTTCTCTAAGTGGTTTCACTGCAATGTCGAACGCCTCACGGACTCGGCAATAAAAAGGAGGTCCCTTGTCATTGTGCTTAACATGGAATCGGGCAGCTCTCAGTGAAGTTCACCATAGTGGACTGAATAGTCTAAGTGAGCCTAATACATCGAGCTGCCACCTAACCTAACCTAGCGTCATAAAAGTTACCTCACCCTGTGAACAGAGCTGTGGTAGTTCCTTTGTACGAGCGAAAATCATTATAATGTCGAGCACCCGTCAAAGGTTTATAAAGTATGAGTAATAGCGTTTAACGTGGTATACGATCCTCGGCCAAATCCTCTATAGATATGTTGTCAAAATTTTATTTCTGTAGAAAATTTTGTTAACATTTTATTTCTATAGAAAGTTTTGTCCAAATTTTATTTATATAAGAAATTTTGTCAAAATTTAATTTTTCTATAGAAATTTTTGTCAAAATTTTATTTCTATAGAATATTTTTTTCAAAATTTTATTTCCATAGATTTTCTTTCCAATATTTTATGTCTATAAAATGTTGTCAAAAAATTTTTTTCTAGAAAATTTTGTCAAAATTTTATTTCTATAGAAAACTTTGTCAAAATTGTATTTTTATAGAAAACTTGTTAATTCTCTAGAAAATTTTGTTTTATTTAAAATTTAAATTTAATTTTATTCCTCTAAAAAATTTTATCAAAAATTTATTTTCATAGAAAACTTTGTCAAAATTTTATTTCTATAGAAAATTTTGTGAAAATTTTATTTCTCTAGAAAATCTTGACAACATTTTATTTTTATCGAAATTGTGTAAAAATTTGATTTATGTAGAAAGTTCTATAGAAAATGTAGTCAAAATGTTATTTGTATAGAAAATTTTGTCAAAATTTTATTTCTGTAGAAAATGTTGTCGAAATTTTATTTCTATAAAAAATTTAGTCAACATTTTTATTTCTATAGAAAATTTTGTCAACATTTTTATTTCTATAGGAAATTTTGTCAACATTTTTATTTCTATAGGAAATTTTGCCAAAATTTTATTTCCATAGATTATCTTTCCAAATTTTTATTTCTCTAGAAAATTTTGTTAAAATTTTATTCCTCTAAAAAATTTTATCAAAATTTTATTTTCATAAAAAACTTTGTCAAAATTGTATTTCCATAGAAAATTTTGTGAAAATTTTATTTCTCTAGAAAATTTTGACAAAATCTTATTTTTATCGAAATATTGTCAAAATTTTATTTCTATAGAAAATTTTGTCAAAATTTTATTTCCATAGATTTTCTTTCCAATATTTTATTTCTATAAAACGTTGTCAAAATTTTATTTTTATAGAAAATTTTGTCAAAATTTTATTTTTCTATAAAATTTTGTCAAAATTTTATTTCCATAGATTTTATTTCCAAAGTTTTATTTCTATAGAAAATTTTGTCAAAATTTTATCGAAATGTTGTCAAAATTTTATTTCTATAGAAAATTTTGTCTAAATTTTGTTTCTATAGAAAATTTAGTAAAAATTTTATTTCTGTAGGACATTTTGTCAAAATTTTTGTTTCTATGGAAAATTTTGTCAAAATTTTTATTTCTATAGGAAATTTTGTCAAAATTTTATTTCCATAGATTTTCTTTCCAATATTTTATTTCTATAAAATGTTGTCAAAATTTTATTTTTCTAGAAAATTTTGTCAACATTTTATTTTTATTGAAGATTTTGTCAAAATTTTATTTTTATAGAAAATTTTGTAAAACTTTTATTTCTATAGAAAATTTTGTCAAAATTTTATTTCTATAGATTTTCTTTCCAATGTTTTATTTCTATAGATTTTCTTTCCAATGTTTTATTTCTATAAAATGTTGTCAAAATTTTATTTCTCTACAAAATTTTGTCAAAAATTTATTTCTATAGAAAATTTTGTCAACATTTGTTTTTCTATAGAAATTTTTCTCAAAATTTTATTTAAATAGACAATTTAGTCAAAATTTTATTCCTCTAAAAAATTTTATCAAAAATTTATTTTCATAGAAAACTTTGTCAAAATTTTATTTCTATAGAAAATTTTGTGAAAATTTTATTTCTCTAGAAAATCTTGACAACATTTTATTTTTATCGAAATTGTGTAAAAATTTTATTTGTGTAGAAAATTCTACCAAAATTTTGTTTCTATAGAAAATGTTGTCAAAATTATATTTGTATAGAAAATTTTGTCAAAATTTTTTTTCTGTAGAATATTTTGTCAAAATTTTATTTCTGTAGAAAATTTTGTCAAAATTTTATTTCTAAAGAAAATTTAGTCAACATTTTTATTTCTATAGACATTTTTTTCAACATTTTTATTTCTATAGGAAATTTTGTCAACATTTTTATTTCTATAGGAAATTTTGTCAAAATTTTATTTCCATAGATTTTCTTTCCAAATTTTTATTTATCTAGAAAATTTTGTTAAAATTTTATTCCTCTAAAAAATTTTATCAAAATTTTATTTTCATAAAAAACTTTGTCAAAATTTCATTTCTATAGAAAATTTTGTGAAAATTTTATTTCTCAAGAAAATTTTGACAAAATCTTATTTTTATCGAAATATTGTCAAAATTTTATTTCTATAGGAAATTTTGTCAAAATTTTATTTCCATAGATTTTCTTTCCAATATTTTATTTCTATAAAACGTTGTCAAAATTTTATTTTTCTATAAAATTTTGTCAAAATTTTATTTCCATAGATTTTTTTCGAAAATTTTATTTTTATAGAAAATTGTGTCAAAATTTTATTTTTATAGAAAATTTTGTCAAACTTTTATTTCTATAGAAAATTTTGTCAAAATTTTATTTTTCTATACAATTTTGTCAAAATTTTATTTTCTTTCCAAAGCTTTATTTCTATAGAAAATTTTGTCAAAATTTTATCGAAATGTTGTCAAAATTTTATTTCTATAGAAAATTTTGTGTAAATTTTGTTTCTATAGAAAATTTAGTAAAAATTTTATTTCTGTAGGACATTTTGTCAAAATTTTTGTTTCTATAGAAAATTTTGTCAAAATTTTTATTTCTATAGGAAATTTTGTCAAAATTTTATTTCCATAGATTTTCTTTCCAATATTTTATATCTATAAAATGTTGTCAAAATTTTATTTTTCTAGAAAATTTTGTCAAAATTTTATTTCTATAGAAAATTTTCCAATATTTTATTTCTATAACACGTTGTCAAAATTTTATTTTTCTATAAAATTTAGTCAAAATTTTATTTCCATAGATTTTTTTTCGAAAATTTTATTTTTATAGAAAATTTTGTCAAAATTTTATTTTTATAGAAAATTTTGTCAAAATTTTATTTTTATAGAAAATTTTGTCAATATTTTATTTTTATAGAAAATTTTGTAAAAATTTTATTTTTATAGAAAATTTTGTCAAAATTTTATTTCTATAGATTTTCTTTCCAATGTTTTATTTCTATAAAATGTCAAAATTTTATTTCTCCACAAAATTTTGTCAAAAATTTATTTCTATAGAACATTTTGTCAACATTTGTTTTTCTATAGAAATTTTTCTCAAAATTTTATTTAAATAGACAATTTAGTCAAAATTTTATTTCTATAGAAATTTTTCTCAAAATTTTATTTCTGTAGGAAATTTTGTCAAAATTTTTATTTCTATAGAAAATTTCGTCAAAATGTTTATTTCTAAAAGAAATATTTGTCATTTTTTTTTCTATAGAAATTTTTCTCAAAAGTGTTATTTCTGTAGAATATTTTGTTTAAATTTTATATCTATAGAAAATTTTTGTCAAAATTCTATAATTATTAATTTTGTTTTTAAACACTTTTCACCTTTTTAGATATGTTAACGAGCGTCAACTCCAAGGTACCAAGATCAATGTCTTCTATTCAACACCAGCCTGCTATCTAAATGCCCTGCACAATGTGAACATGACTTGGCCAACCAAGAGCGAAGATTTCTTCCCATATTCCACAGATTGGCATACTTATTGGACGGGCTATTTTACCTCACGTCCCACACAAAAACGTTTCGAACGCGATGGCAATCATTTCCTTCAAGTAGCCAAACAACTTACCTCTTTCGCTAATCTCACCACAGCAGCAAGTGTAACAAATCTTGATAAGTTACGTCAAGCTATGGGTATAATGCAACATCACGATGCCATTACGGGAACAGAGAAACAACATGTGGCCTATGATTATGATCGCATGTTAACGGATGCCATCAATGCTGCTCAGAATAATACACGTGAAGCTTTACAGAAACTGACCAATTTGACAAGTGGTGAATTTGTCAGTTGTCTACAACTGAATATGAGTATATGCGAATTTACTCAGACAAGTGCTAATAATTTGGCGATAACTTTGTTCAATCCTACGAATAATTATAATTCACAATATGTACGGATTCCTATTGTGAATGGTTCATATGTTGTAACTGATATGAATGGTAAGGAGGTGAAATCGGAAATTGTTCCTGTGCCCAAGGAGGTGTTGGCCTTAACACATTTAAGACCAAATGTAACACAACATGAATTGGTTTTCCAAGCCTCTTGCAATGGAATCAGTACCTATTATGTGAAGACTAGGATTCAGCCTAGACTGTATGATGAGGAACTTGAGACGAATAATGTGAAATTACCCAAACGTTTCCAGAGACAGAAGAAGACCGAGGCTTTTGGAGAAATGATTGAACCCAAAGCTGTGGGAGATGTTGTAGTGCAGAATTCGGTAAGCATGAATATATTTTATAAGGACCTTCCCTCGAAATAAAGATTTCTCTTTTTTCGCCTCATCTAGCTCATCAAATTGACCTTCAACAGCAATGGTATACTCTACAATGTCCAAATGAATGGGGTAAATGAGAATATTACCCAGGAATTCTATTATTACAAGGGAGCCTATGGTGATAATCGAGAATTCAAAAATAGATCCTCGGGAGCCTATATCTTCCGACCCAATGGTACTGAAGTTTTACTGAGTCCCAAAGCTAATCTTACAATTTTCAATGGGACATTGGTTAAAGAAGTCCATCAACATTTCAATGATTGGGTTTCCCAAGTCATACGTATCTATGAGGGGGTGAATCGCATCGAATTTGAATGGCTCGTGGGACCCATACCCATTAACGATACCGTAGGCAAAGAAATCATTACCCGATTCTCTTCGAGCATTAACAATACCGGTGTATTCTATACCGATTCGAATGGTCGTGAAATGCTACGTCGTGTACGCAATGGTCGTGAATATTTCAAACCAAATTTAACCGAAAGTGTCTCGGGAAATTACTATCCCATTACAGCTCGTATTGCTTTACAGAATACCAAGAGTCGTATGGCTCTATTAAATGACCGGGCCCAAGGTGGTTCCAGTATTAAAGATGGCTCATTGGAATTAATGTTGCATCGACGTCTCTTGCATGATGATGCTTTCGGCGTGGGTGAAGCTCTCAATGAAACTGTTAGTGGACAAGGTCTAGTGGCTCGTGGTAAAGTCTATCTCATCCTCAATGCTGCTTCACAAGGTCTTAGCATCTATGAACGTATGGCTCAACAGGAGATACATTTGCCTTATTGGAAATTCTTTAGCAATTCCACCAAGTCCACTAATAAAGTGCTCCCTCGTATACCCCAATTTAGTTCATTGCCAATGCAAGTACAGGTTCTCACTCTGGAACCCTATTCGACCAAGGAACGTCTATTACGTTTGGAGAACTTTATGGATAAAAATGAAACTAACAGTGTTACTTTTAATCTACGAGCCATCTTTGATTCTCTCCACGGCACAGAGATTCGTGAAACCACCTTAGATGGTAACTTGGCTTTGGGTAGCATGAGTCGTTTCAAATTCCATCCTGATGGTACGATACCCAAGAAGGTGGAATATTATACCTCCAAACATACACCATTGACAGCTGTTGCCAAAGATCCTCAAACTAAATTCCAAATAACTATGGAACCCATGCAAATTAGGACCTTCATTATTAAATGGCAATAATGCGGACTCGTATTATGGATGAGATTATAGCGTTATACTTATGGATGTATTTGAATTTTTTTCTGCATATACTTATATACGTGAAATAAAATTTATGACTATAAGCATTTTGAAATATATTCGTTTAGGCCCATTTGAAAGGACAATGGTGTACTACCATCACCTATTTGATACAATTTTGGAATATTAATTTTTTGCCATTAGAAATTACGGTAAAAAAAAAATAAAAACAAATATAAACGTCCGAAAATTCTGCCAAAGCGAATCTTATGTAGCCTTCGCTACACCAGGAAGGAAAGGCATATTAAACCCCCTTAAAATTGTCTTCTAAATTGTATTTTAGTCCACATGGAATCTATGTCTAAGAACGGCAGTGTACAGGTATTTAGCACTAATAGAACAAAAATATTGCTTTCCACAATCGTAAACGGATGGTGACAAAATGAAACAGAAACGTTCACAAAAAAATCAAATTGTAATGTTCACGATTTTGTCCACGGGCTTTCATGATTTCATGAACGGCATTCGTTTTTCTTTGGCCATGAAAAGTCTTAAAATAATCGCTAGACGTTGTTATGGCAAGTCCGCCGGCGGTGCAATGTGTTAAGGCGACTGTTAACGCGTATGGTGCAGACAACACAGGTTAGAGTCACGATAGCAGAAATCGTTTTTTATACCCTCCACCATAGGATGGGTGTATATTAACTTTGTAATTCCTTTTGTAACACATCGAAATATTGCTCTAAAACCCCATAAAGTATATATATTCTGGGTTGCAAATGGGCCATATCGGTCCACTTTTACGTATAGCCCCCATATAAACGGACCCTCAAATCTGGCTTGCAGACCCTCTAAGAGAAGCAAATTTCATCCGATCCACCTGAAATTTTATACATGGTGTTAGTATATGGTATCCAACAACCATGCAAAAATTGGTTCACATCGGTCCATAATTATATATAGCCCCCATATTAACTGATCCCCAGATTTGACCTCCGGAGCCCCTTGGAAGAGCAAAATTCATCCGATTCGGTTTAATTTTGGTACGTGATGTTAGTATATGGTATCCAACAACACATGGTTCATATCAGTCCATAATTATATAGCCCCCATATAAACCGATCCCCAGATTTGACCTCCGGAGCCCCTTGGAAGAGCAAAATTCATCCGTTCCGGTGGATTCGTCAATAAACAGAATTGTCGTATTTGGGCGAATAAGAATTGTCGAAAAACCAATGCACCCACAAAGAGTGACTGTTTGGTGCGGTTTATGGGCTGGCGGCATCATCGGGCCGTATTTTTTCCAAAATGAGGCCGGTTAGGCAGTTACTGTGAATGGTGTTCGCTATCGTGAGATGATAACGAACTTTTTATGGCCCGAATTTGAAGATATGGATGTGGATGGTGCCACTTGCCACACAGCTAAAGAACTTTTGCGCAACAAATTCAATGGCCATATTATCTCACGTAATGGCGATGTCAATTGGCCGCCAAGATCATGTGATTTGACACCGTTGGACTTTTTTCTTTGGGGTTATTTGAAAGAAAAGGTGTACGTCGATAAGCCAGCAACAATTCAAGAGCTAAAGGATGAGATAATTCGACACATTAACGGCATAGAACCTCCATTATGCCGCAGCGTCATCGAAAATTTGGACCATCGGTTGGAGGTGTGCCACCGAGGTCGCGGCGCCCATTTGGCCGATATTTTGTTCCATACATAATTGAGTAATACCAATATCATAATAAAATTACAATAATTTCCTAAATAGTTTTTTTTTAACCACCTTTTATATAGCCCTCAGATAAATCGATCCCCAATCACACAAAAATTGGTCCATATCAAGTTCATAATTGTATATAGCCCCCATATAAGCGACCCCCATATTTCAATTTTGGCTCCCTACGTACCGTGCAAAAGTCCATATCGATTCGTAATTATTTATAGACTTTCCTACACAAACCTTTTCTGTCTAATATATATCACGTATGGACTAACTCACAATTTAGAAAACGATTTAAGATACCACAACCCATGTAATTCGATTGTGGATGACAGTCTTTCGTAGAAGTTTCTACGCAATCCATGGTGGAGGGTACATAAGATTCGATTGTTTTATTTTGTTTATAAATTCGTAACCATACGTAATCAGATCATGAACGCTGGTTGTTGTTTTGACAGCGCATGGTGTCATTTTAACGTTGTCAGATTGACCCCCGTCTGTTCTCACTTTGACAACGCAAGTGTTCATTCACTTTTATGAACGGATTGTATTGAAATGACCACGCCGTTCATAAGTTTTTCTATGGGTATGTATAACCCTTTAGTTCTTGATCGTTTCATATAAACAAGTATATAGATAATTATGAAAGGCTATGTAATATCAAGCTACACTTCGGCTACTAGCCTCGCCTCTAGTGTTAGGTTAGGTGAGATGGCAGCCCGATGTATCAGGCCCACTTAGACTATTCAGTCCATTGTGATACCATATTGGTGAACTTCTCTCTTATCACTGAGTGCTTCCCGATTCCATGTTAAGCTTAATGACAAGAGACTCACTTTTTATAGCCGAGTCCTAACGACGTTCCACATTGCAGTGAAACCACTTAGAGAAGCTTTGAAACACTCAGAAATGTCACCAGCATTACTGAGGTGGGATAATCCACCGCTGAAAAACTGTTTGGTGTTAGGTCGAAACGGGAATCGAACCCACGACCTTGTGTAGGCAAGGCGGGCATGCTAACCATTTCAACCGGATCGGATGAATTTTGCTTCTCCAAGAGGCTTCATCAAATCTGGGAAACGGTTTATATGGGGGCTATATATAATTATGGACCGATATGGACCCATTTTTGCATGGTTGTTAGAGACCATATAATAACACCACGTACAAAATTTCAACCGGATCGGATGAATTTTGCTCCTCCAAAAGGCTCCGGAGGACAAATCTGGGGATCGGTTTATATGGGGGCTATATATAATTATGGACCGATGTGGACCAATTTTTGCACAGTTGTTAGAGACTATATACTAACACCATGTACCAAATTTAATCCGGATCAAATGAAATGTTCTTCTCTTAGAGGCTCCGCAAGCCAAATCTGGGGATCGGTTTATATGGGGGCTATATATAATTATGGACCGATGTGGACCAATTTGTGCAGGTTTGTTAAAGACCATATACTAGCACTATATACCAAATTTCAGCCGGATCGGATAAAATTTGCTTCTCTTAGGGGCTCCGCAAGCCAAACCTGGGGATCGGTTTATAAGAGGGCTATATATAATTATGGATGGATTTGCACCAATTTTTGCATGGTTGTGAGAGACCATATACTAACACCATGTACCAAATTTCATCCGGATCGGATGAATTTTGCTCCTCCAAGAGGCTCCGCAAGCCAAATCTGAGCGTCGGTTTATATGGAGGCTATACGTAAAAGTGGTCCGATATGGTCCATTTTCAATACCATCCGACCTACATCAATAACAATTTCTTGTGCCAAGTTTCAAGTCGATAGCTTGTTTCCTTCGGAAGTTAGCGTGATTTCAGCAAACGGACTGACAGACGGACATACTTAGATTGATTCAGAGTTTCACCACGACCCAGAATATATATATACTTTATGGGGTCTTAGAGCAATATTTCGATGTGTTACAAACGGAATGACAAAGTTAATATACCCCCATCCTATGGTGGAGGGTATAAATATTAATATTATCAATTAAGTTTTTAATTGACTAAATTGTCATCAGAAAAATTTTATTTCTGTGTAAGGAAGCTGTTACTTCGCTCCAATGACAACTCCATGGTAAATACGCCATGGAGTTGTCATTATACCCTTTGCCGGAAGTGATGAAAAATTAACGCAGAAACCATGCATTTAACATGGAGTTGTCGTAGGACGGATGGAAGTGAATTAAAAAAGATGTGATATTTTGCCAAATAAAAAAATTTTTATAATTTTGTATGGTTTTTAATGAACTGCTTGACCTCAAATATTTTCAAAAATTCGTAATTTTTCTATAATAAATTTTGCATTTTTTTCGACAAAATTTAAATAACTTGTACGATTGTATTATTTCTTATTCTGTTTCTAACCTACAGACAAGAATATAGTTTTTGGATTCAATAACGAAATTAATTGATCCAATTATTGTTTTTTCAGTCACAGAAATGATAGTATCAATCAATTAGAAAATTAATTGATCCGATTAATTTTTGTTTTAACTAAAAAAAATGTAGATTACAAATTTTGATTTTATTCGATCTTTTTTTATTTTCTATTGAAAAAAAATTGTTCAAACAATTAAATTTTTAATTGAATATTTTTGAAAGTTCAATAAAAATTTTAATTTGAAATATTTTGGTGAAATTTTTTTCTGTGTATTTGAAACAAAAAAGTTAAAATTACCCACTACAAATATGAAAAAACGCGCGCTATAAAAAAATAAATTTAAAGAACTCCCTGTGTAGTTAAAATAAATAACATTTCGGGAAGGGCATTTTTGGAAGTGCTTTTAAAGTTGTGCTTTTGGAACAACTTCCAATTTTTTGCTGGGTATGTGTGCAAAGTACAGCTCGCAGTTTTAGTCCGATCGTCCTCAAATTTGGCATAGTTTCTTACTTCGACTCAAACACTATCCCTATTGATTTTGGAAAATCAGTTCAGATTTAGATATGGTTGCCATATATATTTATCTCCGATTTGACTATAATTGACGTATTTATCAACCGATCTTCTCTTCAAATTTCGTACATGTTGTGTGTGTCCCGTATCAGTGCGTCCAGTGTCAGTCCCATTTATTTTCAGGTTCACTTAAACTATTCAGTCCATTGTGAACCTTCAGTAAAAATATGAGACCGATATGCACTTATATGGCCCCAGATGTTTCATATTGATTTACACTTTAAACATTTAAAAATACAAATTGTTTTTCAGGCTCCTTAAATTCAATGACAAAGAAAACGATATCGTTTTTTTTATTTTGGTAAATTGAGTTTGTAACAATAATTTCACAAAAAGAGATAATTTCTTCTCTTACACATATAGAATAATTTGTTATTTTTTTTGTTACACATATAAAAGAAGCTAAAAATGTTTTAAACAATTCTAGGGATATTGAAATTTCTATATAATTTTTTTTTGCTTTCGCTTAATTAAAGTAGCTAAATTATTTCTCATTATAACTATGAAATACATCTAATATGAATAACAATTTATTTAATATGAATATTGAATATCCACTAGCATATTTATAATATAAAAAAATTACAATTTGTTCCTCATGATTTACAAAAAAAATACAAATAAAATTGGAAAAAAACAACAAAATACAATAACTAGAAAATTCTCAATCTAATTGCTAATAAAAAATACTAAATATGTTGAGCAATTTTTTTGACCAAAAGGCACTTCATTTGCTTTTGCTGAGCAAAAAACTTTTCCTTTTTGAGCTAAACACATATTATCTACTATTCTTATTATTCTAACATCTAAAGCGAATAAGGCTTAATTATTTAAAATATTAAAAGAAATTTATGGAGAAATCCATTGGAGTTTAGGATATAAGGCACTTGCAGGCATGACACTATCTTAAAAACCTTCATCCCAGCCGGATAACTCATCTGGAGGCTCGTTTGGATCACAGGGAAATTTATCAAAGTAACATGTATCTGTGGGATGGGCAATAGGTCGAACAAAGGGTGGTATTAATAACTGGCTTTGTAAGCCATCCCAATCGAAACCCAGGAACCATCTGTAAAGATAAATGAAATAGGATTAGAAAATATTTGTAATAAAAAAAAGTTACATGAACTTCAACATTTTATTTATATAGAAAATTTTGTTTCTGTCGAAAATTTTGTCAAAATTGTATTTATATAGAAAATGTTGTCATAATTTTATTTTTAGAGAGAATTTAGACAAAATTTTAGTTCTGTAGAAAATTTTGTCAAAAATTTATTTATATAGAAAATTTTGTCAAATTATTATTTCTATAGAAAAATAGTCAAAATTTTATTCCTATAGAAATTTTGGTCAAAATTTTATTTCAATAGCAAATGTTGACAAAATTTTAATTCAAAAAAAATTTTGGCAAAATGTTATTTCTATCGAAATTTTGTCAAAATTGTATTTCTATAGAAAATTTTATCAAAATTTTATTTACATAGAAAATTTTGCCAAGCTTTTATTTCTATAAAAGTTTTATCGAAATTTTATTTCTACTGAAATTTTTTTTTTCAAAATTTTATTTATATAGAAAATCTTATCAAAATTTTGTTCATATAGAAAATTTTGTTACAATTTAATTTCTTTTACAATTAATTATTTTTCGAGCTTTATGGACAAATTACATCAAGGAATTCCTTGATGTAATTTGTCCATAAAGCTCGACAAATAATTAATTGTAAAATTAAAATATCATGCATTTGGACGTTATTCGCCTGTTTCGGTATCAGGCTAACATGAAAAATTACAATTTAATTTCTATAGAAAATTCTGTTAAAATTTTAATTCTACAGAAAAGTTTGTTAAAATTTTATTTCTACCGAAAATTGAAGTACCACTTAGTTAGAAAGGAATGTTTGGCAAAATCTAACAAAACATCAAGAATTGTACCAATCTACCAAACAGTAAAAAAAACCAACCAACCAATTTTGGTAGACTTCTACCAACTATGGCAACCGTGATCCCGAATCACCTCTTCACCTATATAATTAACTCTTTCTCTTCATCATCCTCAAAACGCATAGGAAATCTTATAAAATTCCGTTCTTATAGAAAATTTTGTCACACTTTAATTTCTATAGAAAATTTGGTCGAAATTTTATTTCTATAGAAAATTTTGCTAAATTTTATTTCTTAGAAAATTTTGGCGAAATATTATTTCTTTACAAAATTTTGTCAAAATTTTATTTCTATAGAAAATTTTGCCAAATTTTATTTCTTAGAAAATTTTGTCGAAATATTATTTCTTTACAAAATTTTGTCAAAATTTTATTTCTATAGAAAATTTTGTCAAAATTTTATTTCTTTACAAAATTTTGCCAAAATTTTATTTCTATAGAAAATTTTGTCAAATTTTATTTCCTTAGAAAATTTTGTCAAATTTTATTTCTTTAGAAAATTCTGTCAAGATTTTATTACCATAGAAAGTTTTGTCAAAATTTTTATGTGTATAGAAAATTTTTCAAAATTTTACTTCGCCACAAAACTTTTTCAAAATTTTATTTCTATCGAAAACTTTGTCAAAATTTTATTTCTATAGAAAATTTTATCAAAATTTTAGTTACATAGAAAAATTTGACAAGACTTTATTTCTATAGAAATTTTGTCAAAATTTTATATCTACAGAAAATATTTTCAAAATTTTTTTTTCTATATAAAATCTCATCAAAACTCTGTTCTTATAGAAAATGTTGTCAAAATTTTATTTCTGTAGAAAAATTTGCCAAAATTTTATTTCTATGGAAAATTTTGTCAAAATTTTATTTCCTTACAAAAGTTTATTTCTATAGTAAATTTTGTCAAAATTGTATTTCTATGGAAAATTTTATCAATTTTTTTTCTACAGGAAATTTTATCAAAATTTTATTTCTATAGAAAAATTTGGCAAAATTGTATGTCTAATTTTATTTTTATAGAAACATCAGTCAAAAGTTTATTTCTATAGAAAATGTTGTCAAAATCTTATTTCTATAGAAAATCTTATGTCTAATTTTATTTTTATAGAAAATGTTGTCATAATTTTATTTCTATAAAAAATTTTGTCAACATTTGTTGTTTATAGAAAATTCTGCCAAATTTTATTTCTATAGCAAATTCTGTTAAAATTTTTATTTCTATCGACAATTTAATCGAAATTTTTATTTCTATAGAACATTTTGTCAAAATTTTACTTCTATAGAAAATTTTGTCAAAATTTTGATTTCTAAAGAAAATTTTGTTAAAATTTTGATTTGTATAGAAAATTTTGTCAAAATCTTATTTCTATAGAAACTTTTATGTCTAATTTTATTTTTATAGAAAATTTTGTCATAATTTTATTTCTATAAAAAATTTTGTGAAATTTGATGTTTATAGAAAATTCTGTAAAAAATTTATTTCTATAACAAATTCTGTCAAAATTTGTATTCCTATAGAAAATTTAATCGAAATTGTTATTTCTATAGAAAATTTTATCAAAATTTTATTTACATAGAAAATTTTGTCAAGACTTTATTTGTCAAAATTTTATTTCAATAGAAAATGTTGTCAAAATCTTATTTCTATAGAAAATTTTATGTCTAATTTTATTTTTATAGAAAATTTTGTCATAATTTTATTTCTATAAAAATTTTTGTCAAAATTTGTTGTTTATAGAAAATTCTGTCAGAATTTTATTTCTATAGCAAATTCTGTCAAAATTTGCATTCCTATAGAAAATTTAATCGAAATTGTTATTTCTATAGAAATATTTATCAAAATTTTATTTACATATAAAATTTTGTCAAGGCATTATTTCTTTAGAAATATTGTCAAATTTTTTTATCTAGAGAAAAATTGTTTCTATATAAAATCTCATCAAAACTCTGTTCTTATAGAAAATTTTGTCAAAATTTTATTTCTGTAGAAAAATTTGCCAAACTTTTATTTCTATGGAAAATTTTGTCAAAATTTTATTTCCTTACAAAAGTTTGTCAAAAGTTTATTTCTATAGTAAATTTTGTCAAAATTGTATTTCTATGGAAAATTTTGTCAAATTTTTGTTTTCTATAGGATATTTTATCAAAATTTTATTTCTATAGAAAAATTTGGCAAAATTGTATGTCTAATTTTATTTTTATAGAAACATCCGTCAAAAGTTTATGTCTATAGAAAATATTGTCAAAATTTAGTTTTATAGAAAATTTCGTCATAATTTTATTTCTATAGAAAAATTTGTCCAAATTTGTTGTTTATAGAAGATTCTGTCACAATTTTATTTCTATTGCAAATTCTGTTAAAATTTTTATTTCTATCAAAAATTTAATCGAAATTTTTATTTCTATAGACAATTTTGTCAAAATTTTTATTTCTATAGAAAATTTTGTCAAAATTTTGATTTCTATAGAAAATTTTGTAAAAATTTTATTTCTATAGACAATTTTATCAAGGTTATTTTCTGTAGAGAATTGAAGTATAGGCCTCTTAGTTGGAGAAAAATGTTTAGCTCCATATAAATCGAACACAAATTGTAAACTCCGGAACTTTTTGGTGGAGTCAATTTCATTTCCTTAGCTTGTTGGTATAGCCAAAATGTCATCCGATCCGGTTCAAATTTTGTACATGATGTCAGTATATGCGTTCTAATAATTAAGCAAAATTGGTTCATATCAGTTCGTAATTATATATAGCCTCCATAGTGGGAACAAATTTCGTTCGATCCGGATGAAACATGGCTCCATAATTATCGTACGAAAAGTGGTTCATATCGGTTCATAATTATTTAGACACTATGGGTATAGAGTTTGCCTTTTTGGCTTAAACCAACTTTCAATTTAAAAGACAATGTTAAGGAGTTTTAAGATGTCATCTACAAAAAATGATAGATTTCCCAATGTTTGGTAGATTGGTAGAAATCTTGCTGCTTTGGTAGATTTTGCAAAGTATACTTCTCCAACAAAGAGGTATTTAATTTTTTAATAAAAATGGTCACATAATATTTTACAAAAGTAAAATTTTAACAAAATTTTCTATAACATAAAAACAAATTTGAGGAAATTTTCTATAGAAATAAAATTTTGACAAAATTTTCTATAGAAATAAAATGTTGACAAAACTTTCTATAGAAATAAAATTTTTACAAAATTTTCTATAGAAATAAAATTTTGATAAAACTTTCTATAGAAATAAAATTTTGACAAAATGTTCTATAGAAATAAAATTTTGACAAAATTTTCTATAGAAATAGAATGTTGACAAAATTTTATATAGAAATAAAATTTTGGTAACACTTTCTATAGGAATAAAATTTTGACAAAATTTTCTATAGAAATAAAATTTTGATAAAACATTCTATAAGAATAAAATTTTGACAAAATTTTCTATAGAAATAAAATGTTGACAAAACTTTCTATAGAAATAAAATGTTGACAAAACTTTCTATAAAAATAAAATTTTTACAAAATTTTCTATAGAAATAAAATTGTGATAAAACTTTCTATAGAAACAAAATTTTGACAAAATGTTCTATAGAAATAAAAATTTGACAAAATTTTCTATAGATATAAAATGTTGACAAAATTTTCTATAGAAATAAAATTTTGACAATATTTTCTATAGATATAAAATTTTGACAAAATTTTCTATAGAAATAAAATTTTGACAAAATTTTCTATAGAGATAAAATTTTGACAAAATTTTCTATAGAAATAAAATGTTGACAAAATTTTCTATAGAAATAAAATTTTGACAAAATTTTCTATAAAATTTTCTATCAAAATAAAATTTTGACAAAATTTTCCATAGAAATAAAATTTTGACAAAATTTTCTATAGAAATAAAATTTTGACAAAAATTTTCTATAGAAATAAAATTTTGATAAAACTTTTTATAAGAATAAAATGTTGACAAAATTTTATATAGAAATAAAATTTTAACAAAATTTTCCATATTAATAAAATTTTGACAAAACTTTCTATAGAAATAAAATTTTGATAAAACTTTCTATAGAAATAAAATGTTGACAACATTTTCTATAGGAATAAAATTTTGAAATTTCTATAGAAATAAAATTTTAAAGTAGAACTTTGTACGCAATCCATTGTGGAGGGTACATAAGATTTGGCCTGGACGAACTTTTGGCCCTATATGCTAGTTTTACTTACTTATGTTTCTTTATATCCTGTATGCCACCCTTTTGATAACCCAAACGTTCAGCGGGCACATCACGACATAATTTCTTGATCAATTGTACCGCCGAGCGAGACATCCGCTTAGGGAAATCTATCATATCAATTCCTTTTAGGATAATATTGTAAGTCTTCATAGGATCATTGGCGGTAAATGGTGGCCTATATGCAAAAAAAAAAACATTAAGAAAAAAAATCTTTAATTATCCTCTAATAAAACTTACGTTCCATTTAACAATTCATGTATGAGAATACCCAAGGCCCAATAGTCGACAGCTCTATCGTGACCCTTATTCAAAATGATCTCGGGAGCTACATATTCAGGAGTACCACAAAATGTCCATGTTTTACAGCTATTACCAATATATTTGGCAAAACCAAAGTCGACCTTTTGAAAAATTATGTAAAACAATTTAATTAAAAAATATGAAAATACAATTTGTTTATTTTATGGCAATTTTATTTTTATCATGCATTCATACTTTAAAGATACTGTGAAGGAAATAGTCTTGAATGGTCATCACAGATAAAATGTATTAGTAATTAATAATAAAAATTAATAAAAAGCAACATAAAATGAATTATTATTATTATTATAATTATTTTTTTTTTTTAGTTTAGGAATAAATCCGCCTCATATGAATGCTGGGCATGCAGGAATAAAAGGAAAAGTAAAGGCAATTGAAATTGGCGATAAGAGCTAGGACACATAAGGAAGTGAATTAAGCAAAGCCATAATAGGAGATGCGGGCCGAGTTGGAAGAATGGACACGGATGACTCACAAAGCGATAAGGACTAATGTAATGGTTGGATGGAAGTAGAAAATACTATGGGCTGACCCAGATAAGAAAAAGACTAAACAACTACTCGGGAAAAGTTAGGTTAGGTTAGGTGGCAGCCCGATGTATCAGGCTCACTTAGACTATTCAGTCCATTGTGATACCACATTGGTGAGCTTCTCTCTTATCACTGAGTGTTGCCCGATTCCATGTTAAGCTCAATGACAAGGGACCTCCTTTTTATAGCCGAGTCCGAATGGAGTTCCACATTGCAGTGAAACCACTTAGAGAAGCTTTGAAACCCTCAGAAATGTTACCAGCATTACTGAGGTGGGATAATCCACCGCTGAAAAACTTTTTGGCGTTCAGTCGAAGCAGGAATCGAACCCACGACCTTGTGTATGCAAGGCGGGCATGCTAACCATTGTACCACGGTGGCTCCCAAGAAAAAGAAAAAGACTAAATAACTACTCGGGAAAAGTAGGGCGACAGTCAGGAGGACCGTGAGAATAATAATCGGGCACCTTGAATTGAGATCATATCTCTGTTAAATAGAAGTAGGATTTTGAATGTAGGATGTGTTCTGAGTATGATGAGGCATTGGAACACTATCTATTTCACTGCGATTTATCCATATAGGTGTAGAGGTGATTCGGGACCACGGTTGCCACAATTGGTAGAATTCTGCCAACACTGGTAGATATTTTATCGTTTGGTACATTGGTAGAATGTTTAGGCAGATTTCTACAGAATATTCTACAGAAATAAAATTTTGACAACATTTTCTGTAGAAAAAAAAAAAATTGACACAATTGTCTATAGAAATAAAATGTCGACAAAATTTTCTGTAGAAATAAAATTGTGACAAACTTGTCTATAGAAATAAAATTTCGACAAAATTTTCTGTAGAAACAAAATTGTCAATAGAAACAAAACTTTGAGAAAATTGTGTACAGAAATAAAAATTTGACAAAATTTTCTGTAGAAATAAATTTTTGATAACATTTTCTATAGTGTCGATGTATGAGTATATGACAAATATATAGAAATAGAATCTATAAAAATAAAATTTCGACAAAATTTTCTGTAGAAATAAAATTGTGACAAATTTGTCTATAGAAATAAAATTTCGACAAAATTTTCTGTAGAAAAAAATTGTCAATAGAAACAAAACTTTGAGAAAATTGTGTACAGAAATAAAATTTTGACAACATTTTCTATAGTGTCGATATATATGACAAACTTTTTTATAGAAACAAAATTGTCTATAGAAATAAAACTTTGACAAAATTGTCTATAGAAATAAAATTTTGACAACATTTTCGGTAGAAATAAATTTTTGATAACATTTTCTATAGTGTCAATGTACGAGTATATGACAAAATTGGCAAAATTTTCTGTCGAAGTCAAATTTTGATAAAATTTTGTGTAGAAATAAAAATTTGAAAAAAAAAAAATCTGTAGAAATAAAATTTTGACAAAATTGTACATAGAAATAAAACTTTGACAAAATTGTGTATAGAAATAAAATTTTGACAAATTTTTCTGTAGAAATAATTTTTGACAAAATTTTCTATTAAAATAACATTTTTTATAGAAACAAAATTTTCGTAGAAATAAAATTTTGACAAAACTCTCTATAGATATAAAAATTTTGACAAAATTTTCGATAGAAATAAAATTTTGACAAAATTTTTACAGAAATAAAACTTTGCAAAATTTTCGAGAGAAATAAAATTGTGACAACATTTTCTCTAGAAATACATTTTTGACAAAATTTTTTATACATATAAAGTTTTGAAAAAATTTGTGTAGCAATAAAATTGTAACAAAATTTTCGATAGAAATAAAATTTTAACAAAATTTTCTATAGTGTCGATGTATATGACTACATTTTTGATAGAAATAAAATTTCCTGTAGAAATAAATTTTTGACAAAATTTTCTATAGAAATAAAATTTTGACATAATTTTCTGTAGAAACAAAATTTTGACAAAATTGTCTACAGAAATAAAACGTTGACAAAATTGTCGTTGAATAAATTGTCTATAGAAATAAAATTTTGACAATATTTTCTATAGTGTCGTTGTATATGACAAACTTTTTTATAGAAACAAAATTGTCTATAGAAATAAAACTTTGACAAAATTGTCTATAGAAATAAAATTTTGAAAAAATTTTCTGTAGAAATAAATTTTTGATAACATTTTCTATAGTGTCGATGTACGAGTATATGACAAAATTGGCAAAATGTTAATTAAAAATTCAATATTAAAAAAAAAATCTGTAGAAATAATATTTTGACAAAATTTTCCGTAGAAATAAATTTTTGACAAAATTTTCGTAGAAATTAAATTTTGACAAAACTCTCTATAGATATAAAATTTTGACAAAATTTTCGATAGAAATAAAATTTTTCTACAGAAATAAAACTTTGCAAAATTTTCGATAGAAATAAAATTGTAACAACATTTGCTCTAGAAATAAATTTTTGACAAAATTTTTTATAGATATAAACTTTTGAATAAAAATTGTATATTTTGACAAAATTTACAATTGTGTCGATGTATATGACAACATTTTTTATAGTAAAAAAATTTTCTGCAGAAAAAAAAATTTGACAAAATTTTCTATAGTGTCGATGCATATGACAAAATTTTTTATAGAAATAAAATTTTCTATTGAAATAAAATTTTGACAAAATTTTCTAAAGTGTCGATGTATATGACAACATTTTTTTATAGAAATAAAATTTTGAAAAAAATTTCAGTAGAAATACATTTTTGACAACATTTTCTATAGTGTCGATGTATATGACAAAATTGACAAAAATTTCTGTCAAAGTGAAATTTTGATAAAATTTTCTGTAGAAATACAATTTTGACAAAATTTTCTGTAGAAATAAAATTTTGACATAATTTTCTGTAGAAACAACATTTTAACAAAATTGTCTATAGAAATAAAGTTTTGACAAAATTTTCTGCAGATGTAAATAAATTATTGACATCATTTTCTATGGAAATAAAATTTTCTATAGAAACAAAATTTTGACAAAATTTTCTGTAGAAATAAAATTTTGACAAAACTCTCTATAGAAATAAAATTTTGTTAACATTTTTGATAGAAATAAAATTTTGTTAAAATTTTTGATAGAAATAAAATTTGGATAAAATTTTCTATAGAAATAAAAACTTTGCAAAATTTTCTATAGAAGTAAAATGTTGACAAAATTTTCTGTAGAAATAAAATTTTGACAAAATTTTCTATAGTGTCTATGAATATGGCAAATTTTTTTTTAGAAATAAAATTTTCTGCAGAAATCAATAGAAATAAAATTTTTACAAAATTTTCTATAGAAACAACATTTTTAAAAAATTTTCTGTAGTGTCGATGTATATGACAAAATTTTTATAGAAATAAAGTTTTGACAAAATTTTCTGCAGAAGTTGCATTTTGACAAAATTTTCTGCTGAAATCAAATTTTGATAAAATTTTCTGTAGAAATGAAATATTAACAAAATTTTCTGTAGAAATAACATTTTGAAAAAATTTCTATAGAAATAAAATTTTGACAAAATTTTCGATAGAAATAAAATTTTTACAAAATTTTCTATAGTGTCGATGCATATGACAACGGTTTTTATAGAAATAAAATTTTGACAAAATTTTCTCTAAAAATAAAATGTTGACAAAATTTTCTGTAGAAGTAGCATTTTGAGAAAATTTTCTGTAGAAATAAAATTTTGACAACATTTTGTATAGTGTCGACGTATATGACAAAAATTTCTGTAGAAATAAAATTTTGACAAAACTTTGTATTGTGTCAATGAATATGACAAAATTTTCTATAGAAATAAAATTTTGACAAAATTTTGTGTAGTGTCGATGTATATGAAAAAGTTTTCTGTAGAAATACAATTTTGACAAAATTCTCTATAGAAATACAATTTTCACAAAATTCTCTATAGAAACAAAATTTTAAAAAAAATTTTCTATAGAAACAAAATTTTAAAAAAATTTTCTATAGACACAAAATTTTAAAAAAACATTCTATAGAAATAAAATTTTGACAAAATTTTCTGTAGAAGTAGCATTTTGTGAAAATTTTCTGTAGAAATAAAATTTTGACAAAATTTCGTATAGTGTCGATGTATATGACAAAAATTTCTGTAGAAATAAAATTTTGACAAAACTTTGTATAGTGTCAATGAATTTGACAAAATTTTCTGTAGAAATAAAATTTTGACAAAATTGTGTGTAGTGTCGATGTATATGAAAAAATTTTCTGTAGAAATAAAATTTTGACAAAATTCTCTATAGAAATAAAATTTTCACAAAATTTTCTATAGAAACAAAATTTTAAAAAAAATTTCTATAGAAACAAAATTTAAAAAAAAATTTCTATAGAAACAAAATTTTAAAAAAATTTTCTATAGAAATACAATTTTTACAACATTTTCTGTAGAAATAAAATTTTGACAAAATTTCCTGTAGAAATAAAATTTTGACAAAATTTTCTGTAGAAATAAAATTTTGTCAAAATTTTGTTTAGTATCGATGTATGTGACAAAAATTTCTGCAGAAATAAAATTTTGACACAATTTTGTGCAGTGTCAAATTTTATTTTGTGACAAAATTTTCTGTAGAAATAAAATTTGGACAAAATTTTGTACATTGTCGTTGTATATGAAAAAATTTTCTGTAGAAATAAAATTTTGACAAAAATTTTCTATAGAAATAAAATTTTCACAAAATTCTCTATAGGACAAAATTTTAAAAAAAATTTCTATAGAAACAAAATTTAAAAAAAATGTCTATAGAAATAAAATTTCTACAACATTTTCTGTAGAAATAAAATTTTGACAAAATATTCTATAGAAATAAAATTTTTACAAAATTTTCTGTAAAAATACAATTTTAACAAAATTTGTAATAGAAATAAAATTTGGTCAAAATTTTATATAGGGTATTTATGACTCGAATGACAATCATATTCGGCTCTGCTGGGAAACAGGGGCTGGCAACAAATAAGGAAATTCGTTAGAGATACAGAGCTCCTGGAATAGAAGGGCTCCAGACATAAAATGGAAGCGAATACGAAATGAAATTTTTCTTCATTAATGATGCTATTATTCTATGATGACATTATAAACAATTTTCTAGAAACTCTAATTTCTACTCTACTTACCAACTTAACATAGCCTCTTTCATCTAACATCAAATTTTCGGGTTTTAAATCTCGATAGATTATGCCTTTGGCATGCAGGTACTCAAAAGCCTGGAGAACACATCCGATAATAAATTGTGCAGCATTTTCCTCGAAACATCCTCGATCTCTTAACATGGTCCATATTTCACCACCCATACATGCCTCTAATAGCATATAGACATATTTCTCATCTCGAAATGTCCTATAGAGACGACATATAAATGGTGAATTACAGGTCAACATTATAGTCCTTTCCGAGAAGACATGATCCTCTTGTTTGGTATCGACAATATGTCTCTTCTTAAGACACTTAAGGGCATATACTTCGACACTATTCTTTTGATAGGCTTTAACCAATTCAACACGGCCAAAACCTCCAATACCCAAGGTGGCAATAACTTCCAGATCGGTTAGTTGTAAATCGGGAAATTCTGAATATTTAAATGAAATTTGTAGGGAGTTAATAAAATGAACATGATTTTATAAAAATAGCAAATACAGTGAAACCTCTCAAAGATGAACACTCACGGTCGCCTTAATTTTGTCCTCCTTCATTTAATGTAATAATATAACAAACGTCTCACAAAAAATGTCTACTTTTGAGAGGTGTCTAGCTTTCAGAGTGTCCAAGTTTGAAAGGTTTAACTATACCGGTTCATTCAAATCAAATGAAATCTTTTTTCAAATGCAATGAAACCCTTTTTCAAATCAAATGAAACCTTTTTTCAAATCTAATGAAACCTTTTATGTTTTGTTTTTCCTGTTATGCCTACCTTGTTGTATATTAGCTCCAAAGATTTCCTTGGTCGATTCGGCACATTTCATGGCCAGAACACGGCTTTCATCACCATAATTTTTCTCCTTCAGCTCACAGAGATCACCAATCAAGTGGGTAAATGAATCACGATCTAATGTCAGGCATTCCACTCCGGGGGCCATGGCAATTATATTGGCGGTACGCTTATCTTCATTAATCAAAGCTTGCTCACCAAAATAATCGCCACGCTCCAGAGTACGAATTTCCTTTTCCTCACCCGATGAGGGTAATAGCTTTTGGGTCACCTTAACAGAACCTTGAGATATTAAAAAGAAAGTATCTCCACTGGCTCCTTGGCGTATGATATAAGTGCCGGCTGGGTAGAATTCCTTTAAGGAAAATGGGAAAAATATTTAAAAACAAATATTTTTTTTTTCATATAAAAAGTCATCACTTACCACTTCCAGGACATCGGCAATTTTGGCTAAAATTTCCTCACTAAGATTCTTGAGTAGAGGAACCGACTTCAGGAAATTCACACTATTCTCTATACGCTGCATTCCAGTGCGCATCATAATCTGTTGAAATATACGACGATCCAATACCCATACCCGGGAGTCCGAAAGGACTCTTATCGAAGCGGTACGTGTACAATTATATAAAATGGCCAATTCACCAAAAGCTTTGCCGGGACCCATAATACCCAAAACTTTGCCATTTTTCTCCACTTCAAATTCTCCCTCGGCCGAAACATATAAATGGGCACCCACTTCACCTTCGCGTATAACAAATTTCCCTTTGGCTATGGCTACAGAATACATGGAATCCACCAATTCCCTGACTTGTGAAGCATCGATATTCTTGAGGAAATCATTATCCATAATGGCTTCCTTGATTAACTGCTTGCTGGAGAAATCCTTATCGTATTTTGGTATGGGAATATTGATAGATTGTTGCATTGAGGTTTCACAGCTCTCACCCGATACACCCTGTTTCTTGAGCACCGGCTGTAGTGGAATATTAAGAATTTTATTCTTTATGTCATTACCATTGGGATCAGAATTTTCCGATTTTCCCAGGGGATCTTTTGCCGGATCCTCTGAATTACGTTGTTCAGCCGATGGCCAGGTTTCAGAGGTTGTACCAGAGGAAGCTGATCGCGAATTACATGATTGATATTGTTCGGATATTGAAGAATCAACGGAGCTGCCATTACTATCGGGTGTAACTTTAGTTTCTGTGACCACTGGTCCACCACAAGTGGAGCTACTTGATTTTTCTGGCATGGATGTGCTGCGTGGTGTTGTGGTCTCAATGATAGTTCTACATTTGTCACAGAGACGTTCCAGTGCGCTGCTAATATCAGCGCTTTGTAATGGCCCAAAGAATGGTCGATTGATATTCTGATGCACAGTGGGTGAAGGAGGCTGTAACAATTCATCATGGGCCAATGGTATGGGATTTGTGGTTTGCTGAAGAACACTCTGTTTGAAAGAGTTCGGAGATGGAGAGAGAGAGAGAGATGTAAGAGAGAATTTTTAAATAAGTTTCAAAATAATCCTAAAAAAGCTATGTAACTCTATATTTAACCCATAAATATATAATATGAAAAATGGTATAAAATAATTTTTTTTAATTTCTTTTTTAGGTTTTTTTCCCAAAAGAACATCGATTTTTCCGAAAAAATATATAATATGAAAAATGGTAAAAAATAACATTTTTTTAATTTTGTTTTTTACGTTTTTTCCAAAAATAGTGGCTGTATCTTAAATGATTTAAAAGTAAATTAAGTTTTTTTTTTTTATAAGTAAAAAATTAGATTTTAGTTAAGAGGAGAGAGATATTTTTACACTACACAGATTTTTAACCAACATTACTTTTATCTCTGGTAAATATTAATTTATAGGTTTTTGAATTATAAGGCAACATTTGATTTGCCTGATTTTAGGATTCAGATTACAAAGAACTACTAAAAATTTTTCGGAAAAAAGATATTTTTTAAAACTGCATTAGGATGTTTTAAATGCAACAAACTTCAATTCATAGAATTCGTTCAAAAATTCTAAGACGTAAGAATTTTTTTCTTGTTGTAACCTAAAAGATACAGTGGACATTTAAGGGTTAATTTAGAAATATGAGTTTTTGTGTATATATTCAAAAAGTAGAAAAACACTATTTTCCTGAGTGTATAGTAGAAAAACACTATTTTCCTGAGTGTATAGTATGAGTATTTATAATTTGTTTTGTTTTTGTAAATTTTTATTTATAATCATTTCTTAATATAGCCGTTTTATTTTTCATTGCATATAGGCGTTTTGTTTTTGTTTTTTCTGTTTTTATTTCAATTTAAAACTATTATCAGTTTACCTTAATTTTTCCACTTAATTGCTTAGAATCTATTTGTTCCTGTAATATTCGTAAAATTCAAAAACGCAAAAGAATATAAAAAAATTTATTTATAGAAATGAAAAAAAAACGAAGGTAAGAGAAAGAGAAAAAAATGTATTTGTAAAGAAATTCGATTAGATTATTGTCATAGACTATGGGCAATGATCATTCAGCCGATTGGCAGTATAGATAATTAATTAGCATATTATTAGTAAAATTATGAGAAATAAAACGCAAATCGTAACAAAAACAATTCCATTTAAATAAAAACTATTGTGAGCATATAGTTTACGATCTGTGAATCAAGATTGTCACAGTTGATAGAATTCGACCAAAAAAGGTAGATTTTTAGAAATAAAATTTTGACAAAAATTTTCTATACGCGGCGGTGCGGTGTTTATACCCTAAACCACATAGTGGTCAGGGTATAATAAGTTTGATCGGCCAAAAAATGTGCCTACCAGAAATATTGATTTTAGACCCCATAAAATATATACCGATCGACTCAGAATCACCTCCTGAGTCGATCTAGCGCTTGGTGTCCGTACGTCCGTCCGTCTGTTCATGTATTTGTTGTTCACAGGATTCCGGTCGCAATTATTAACCGAAATGAAATTTGGTACAGGGAGTTTTTTTGGCACAGGGACGAACGCAATTGAATTTGGAAGAAATCGGATCAAATTTAGATATAGCTCCCACATATATGTATCGCCCGATTTCGACAAATGGGGTCACGTTGTGCGTTTTTTCAAACGGATCGTCACAAAATTTGGCAAAAGCCCTTCAAGTCTGCAAAATTTCATCCAAATCGGTTCAGATTTTGATATAGCTCTCATATATATGTATCGCCCGATTTTCCCAAATTTGGCCACAAAACCTTTATTTATCAACCGATCTTACTCAAAGTTGACTAAATATAATCTTCTATAGCACTAACTATATGTGCAAAAAATCATCGAAATCGGTTCAGATTTAGCTATAGCCCGATTTTTCTAAATTTGGCCATAAAACCCTTATTTATCAACCGATCTTATCCAAATTTGGCTAAATGTAGTCTTCTATAGCACAAACTATATTTGCAAAAATCATCGAAATCGCTTCAGATTTAGATATAGCTCCCATATATATGTATAGCCCCATTTTCCCAAATTTGGCCATATAAACCTTATTTATTAACCGATCTTACTCAAAGTTGGCTTGATTCAGTCCTCTGTAGTACTAATGGTATGTGCAAAATTTCATCGAAATCGGTTCACATGTAGATATAGCTCCCATATATGTATCACCCGATTTTGAAAAATTCGCCCCTAATAACCTTATGTTTGACCATACAGGCCTCATTTCTTAACTGATCGTACTCAAATCTTGCACAAAGTAACCTTGTGTGGTATTAATCAAACCCGCAAAATATTATGGAAATTGGTTCAGATTTAGATATAGCTTCCATATATATGCATTGCTCGATTTTCCCAAATTTGACCATAGTACTCTTATTTATTAACCAATGTTACTCAAATTTCAAATTTTGATGTACTACGATCGTACTTATACGTACTTGTAGCTCTTATATAAGAATATTGCTCGATTTTTACAAATTTGTATTTATTACCCACACTCATTTAACGATTTTCTCTTTTTTTAATAATGGGCTCAATATTAGTGGCATACTAACTCTGTAGGTTCAATATCTACACAGCCAGTGATGCTAGAATTAGGGGAAATTCCCTATATGTAGGGGTTTTCTAATATTTAGCGTCTTGTAGGGACGTAGGCCCACAATGTAGGACATTTTCACTCAACACAATTTGTAATAATTTTTACATTTTGGTGGCTCTAGAGGAGGAAATTAGAAGCCGGCAAGGCTTGATCTTTAATAATGTGTGGTAAACTTTATTCCTGTAGAAAATTTTGTCAACATTTTATTTCTATAGAACATTTTGTCAAAATTGTGTTTCTATAGAAATTTTTTTCAAAATATTATTTCTATAAAAAATTTTCTCAAAATTTTATTTCTGTGGAATTTTTTCTCAAAATTTTATTTCTATAGAAAAATTTCTCACAAAAAATTTGTTTATAGAAACTCTTTCCAAAATTTTATTTTTATAGAGATTTAACAAAAAAGGTTACTAATTTCTATAATATTCTACTAACTGTGGCAACCGTTGTGGTAGTACAAATTTATATTCCAAGTTATATACGTTGCATATTCATGTTTTAAGATAATAAAGTACTTAGAACCATTTTTGTTTTGTAAAATTTTTTAAATTTAACGAAAAATATAGTAGGGAAAATTGTTTGGGAATGTATGGGAAAGTAGGAAACTTTTTTTTGTCCTTTTAGGGTAAACCGAACATATTCCTTGGCAACATTGACTATGATGTATAGTCAGATTGACACAAAGCACCCATAGACATGTACCCCTTAATTTTCTTAAAGATGCAACTGCGGTTTATCTCCCAGACCTATATGTTACCCCACAAATGCTTATGATTACTAATTCTGTAATTGTGGTTTAGGGTATGATATAGTCGGCCCCGCCCGACTTTCTACTTTACTTACTTGTTTTCAAAAATATTTTAATTTTTCAATATAATCTCCCGAAACTTCAATACACTTAGTCCAACGCTTTTCTAGAAATTCTATCCCTTGATTAAAATAGTTTTCCTTAAGGTCTTCAAAATAGTGGTTTACAACTGTAATTGCATCTTCATTTGAGGTAAAACGCTTGCCAGCAAGGAATTTTTTTTTTTTAGATTTGGGAACAAGTGAAAATCACGGGGAGCTAAATCAGGAGAATAAGGTGGGTGGTCAAGCAACTCGTACTTTAATTCGTTGATTTTAGCCATTGTTAAAACACTCTTGTGCGTTGTCTTGATGAAAAATTATTTTTTTGTGTTGTAAGCCAGGACGTTTTTCTCGAATTTGTACTTTTAATTGATCCAAAAGGTTGCAATAGTCCTCTGAATTTATTGTTTTACCCTTTTGCAGATAGTCAATCAATAAAATACCTCTGAAGTCCCAAAAAACCGTTGACATAACCGTACCAGCCGATTAAATTTTTTTGCCTTCTTTGGGGCACTTCCTCTTGCTTCAGTCCATTGTTTGGATTGTTCTTTTATCTCTGGAGTATAGTGGTGGATCCATGTCTCATCAACAGTTATGAAACGACGCTTAAAATCCATTTTATCTCGCTTAAAACAATCCAAACAAGCTTGAGAAATATTCATTCTTATGCGTTTTTGATCGACTGTTAACAAATGCGTCACCCATCTTGCAGAAAGCTTTTTCATCTGTAGTTCTTCATGCAAAATTAAATGGACTCGATCATTTGAAATGCCCATGATATTAGCAATTTCACGCATTATGAATTTCTTGTCTCGATAAACCTTTTTTATGGAAAAAATTTAATGACAGCACGCATTTTTAATTTTTCCATTGTAAACAAAAAATACGGATACGTCTTTTTTGAACACCTGTTTCTATATGAAGGAGTTGCCAGATCGAAACAAAATTTAACAAGTGTTCATAACAGAGATGGAAGTTTTTAAAACACTTAACTTTTTTCTGTTTATACCGCGCTTTTTGTGCTAGGCTAAGTAGTTTCCGAACTGCCCTCGTAAGAAGAAAATTTAAAACATTTCTATAGAAGTGCAATTTTGAGAAAATCTTCTATAGAAATAAAATGAAATATTTTGACAAAATATCCTAAAGAAATAAAATTTTTACAATTTCTTTCTATAGAAATAAAATTTTGACAACATTTTCCACAGAAAGAAAATTTAGACAAAATTTTTTTATAGAAATAAAAGGTGGACAAAACTTTCTATAAAAATAAAATTTTGACAAAAGTTTTTATGACATAAACTTGTGACAAAATTTTCTATGGAAAAAAGAATTATGACAAAATTTTCTATAGAAATAAAACTTTGCTGAAATTTTCTGTAGAAATAAATTTTTGACAAAATTTTTTAATAACTAAAATTTTGATAAAATTTTGATAAAATTTTCTTCAGAATATAAAACGTTTTATGACATTTTTTAAAGAAATAAAATGTTGACAAAATTTTCTATAGAAATACATTTTTTAGAAAATTTTCTATTGAAATGAAATTTTGAGAAAATTTTCTATTGAAATGAAATTTTGAGAAAATTTTCTAGGGAAATAAAATTTTGACAAAATTTTTATAGAAATTAAATTTTGACAAAATTTTCTATAAAAATAAAATTTTTAGAAAAATTTCTATAAAAATAAAATTTTAAAAAAATTTTCTTTAGAAAAAAAATTTTGACAAAATTTTTGATAAAAATTTTACAAAATTGTCTATAGTAACGAAATTAAAAAAAAAAAACAAGTATATATGGCCGTAAGTTCGGCCAGGCCGAATCTTATGTAACCTCCACCATGGATAGCGTAAAAACTTCTACGAAAGACTGCCATCCAGAATCGAATTACTTGGGTTGTGGTATCTTAAAACTTCTTAACATCGTTTTCTAAATTGTGAGTTAGTCCATACGTGGTATATAGTAGAAAAAAAAGGTAAGTGTAGGTAAGTCTACGAATCGATATGGACTTTTGCACGGTACCTAGAGAGCCAGAATTGAAATGTGGGGGTCGCATATATGGGGGCTATATACAATTATGAACTTGATATGGACCAATTTTTGTACGATTGGGGATCGATTTATCTGAGGGCTATATATAACTATAGACCGATATGGACCTAGTTAGGCATGGTTGTTAACGGCCATATACTAGCACAATGTACCAAGAGGCTTCAAAACCAAATCTCTGTATTGGTTTATATGGGGGCTATATATAATTGCAGACTGACCACCACGTACCAAATTTCAACCAGATCGGATGAATTTTGCTTCTCCAAAAGGGAACGGAGGTCAAATCAGAGGATCGGTTTATATGGGGGTTATATATAATTATGGACTGATATGAACCAATTCCTGCATGGTTGTTGGATACCATATACTAACATCATGTACCAAATTTCAACCGAATCGGATGAATTTTGCTCTTCCAAGGGGCTCCGGAGGTCAAATCTGGGGATCGGTTTATATGGGGGCTATATATAATTATGGACCGATGTGGACCAATTTTTGCACGGTTGTTAGAGACCATATACCAACACTATGTACCAATTTTCAGCCGGATCGGATGAAATTTGCTTCTCTTAGAGGCTCCGTAAGCCAAATCGGGGGATCGGTTTATATGGGGGCTATATATAATTATGGACCGATGTGGACCAATTTTTGCATGGTTGTTGAAGACCATATACCAACACTATGTACCAAATTTCAGCCGGATCGGATGAGCTATATATAATTATTGACCGATGTGGACCAATTTTTGCATGGTTGTTAGAGAACATATACTTACACCATGTACCAAATTTCAGCTGGATCGGATGAAATTTGCTTCTCTTAGAGGCGTCGAAAGCCAAATCGGGGGATCGGTTTATATGGGGGCTATATATAATTATAGACCGATGTGGACCAATTTTTGCTCGGTTGTTAGAGACCATATACCAACACTATGTACCAATTTTCAGCCGGATCGGATGAAATTTGCTTCTCTTAGAGGCTCCGTAAGCCAAATCGGGGGATCGGTTTATATGGGGGCTATATATAATTATGGACCGATGTGGACCAATTTTTGCATGGTTGTTGAAGACCATATACCAACACTATGTACCAAATTTCAGCCGGATCGGATGAGCTATATATAATTATTGACCGATGTGGACCAATTTTTGCATGGTTGTTAGAGAACATATACTTACACCATGTACCAAATTTCAGCTGGATCGGATGAAATTTGCTTCTCTTAGAGGCTCCGCAAGCCAAATCGGGGGATCGGTTTATATGGGGGCTATATATAATTATGGACCGATGTGGACCAATTTTTGCACGGTTGTTAGAGACCATATACTAACACAATGTACCAAATTTCTGCCGGATCGGATGAAATTTGCTTCTCTTGGAGGGTCTGCAAGCCAAATATGGGGGTCCGTTTATATGGGGGCTATACGTAAAAGTGGACCGATATGGCCCATTTGCAATACCATCCGACCTACATCAATAACAACTTCTTGTGCCATGTTTCAAGTCGATAGCTTGTTTCGTTCGGAAGTTAGCGTGATTTCAACAGACGGACATGCTCAGATCGACTCAGAATTTCACCACGACCCAGAATATATATACTTTATGGGCTGTTAGAGCAATATTTCGATGTGATACAAACGGAATGACAAAGGTAATATACCCCCATCCTATGGTGGAGGGTATAAAAATTTCTATAGAATTAAAATTTTGAAAAAAAATTTCTTTAGAAATAAATTTTTGACAAAATTTTCTATAGAAATAAATTTTTGACAAATGAAATATATGGAAATGAAATTTTGACAAATTTTTTATAGAAATAAAATTTTACAAAATTTGCTATAGAAATAAAATTTTTAGAAAATTTTCTATTGAAATAAAATTTTGACAAAATTTTCCAGAGAAATAAAATTTTGACAAAAGTTTCTAGAGATATAAAATTTGGACAAAATTTTCCAGAGAAGTAAAATTTTTACAAAAATTTCTAATGAAACAAAATTTTGATAAATTTTTAGAAAATCTTCTAGAGAAATAAAATTTTAAGAAAATCTTCTAGAGAAATAAAATTTTGAAAAAATTTTCTATAGAAATAAAATATTTCAAAATATGATTTTTGGTTTGGTAAAATTTTCTCCAAATGTTAGTAGTTTCTTATTGGCTAGTGGGGAAACTGTGTCTGTGATGGAAGATCAATACTCAAAGCGTGTGAAGATAAGTAAAATTGTATACTAAATCAATCAAAATGCTATAGATATTCATAAGTTTTTAGTTTAAAATAAAATAAAACTTGGATGTTATAAAATATATTTTAATTAATATCGTCTTCAAAAATAAATTATTGATATCGAAATTAGTGCCCTTTAGTTAAAAAAAATCTTTCCCAGTTTCAAACAGTTTTCTATTATTAAATTAGACAAAATTAGCTTAGTTTTTAGGCGGTGCACTTTTCCACTGAAAGCATTATGATATAAAAGAGAAAATGGTTCGCAAATGCAATATGGGCCAGAGTATGACAAAAAGGTGGCATAAAAATTTAGTGACAGAAAATATCGCTGCTTGAAAATACTCGTAGTGCCAAAGTTGCCACGAAAGTAACACTGATTATGAAGAATTAGTTGGCCGATTCGACAACGAATGGAAAGCAAAATGACCGCAATTGGCCAAGAATAATATGTTTTTCTAGAATGATAAAGCTCCGGCTCATACCATCATATTCGCCATACTCAAATTTGTAGAATTGAGCTAGGAACTGCTGTACCATCCATCGTATTCTACTACTGTAAAAAATAAGTTTGGTTTGAGACTTATTTGAACGGGGGCAGAAACCCTATTTATACCCTGCGCCACACTGTGGAACAGGGTATTATAAGTTAGTGCATATGTTTGTAACACCCAGAAGGAGACGAGATAGACACATGGTGTCTTTGGCAATAATGCTCAGGGTGGGTCCCTGAGTCGATATAACCATGTCCGTCTGTCCGTCTGTCCGTCCGTCCGTCTGTCTGTGAACACATTTTTGTGATCAAAGTCTAGGTCGCAATTTAAGTCCAATCGCCTTCAAATTTGGCACATGTTCCTAATTTGGGTCAGAATAGAACCCTATTGATTTTGGAAGAAATCGGTTCAGATTTAGATATAGCTCCCATATATATCTTTCGCCCGATATGCACTATTATGGACCCAGCAGCCAGAGTTTTATACCGATCTGCTTGAAATTTTGTACAAACATAACACTTAGTCGTATAGTCAAGTGTGCAAAATTTGATTGAAATCGGTTCAGATTTAGATATAGCTCCCATATATATCTTTCGTCCGCTATGGACTTAATGGACCCAGAAGCCAGATTTTTGGCCGAATTTGATTGAAATTTTGCACTAGGAGAACAATTTGTAGTATAGTCAAGTGTGCAAAATTTGATTGAAATCGGTTAAGATTTACATATAGCTCCCATATATATCTTTCGCCCGATATGGACTAATATGGTCCTAAAAGCCAGAGTTTTGGCCCAATTTGGTTGAAATTTTGCACAAGGAGTAGATTTAGCATTGTAGCTATTCGTGCCAAATTTGGTTGAAATCGATTCAGATTTAGATATAGCTCCCATATATATCTTTCGCCCGATATGCACTTATATGGACCCAGAAGCCAGAGTTTTATCCCGATTAGCTTGAAATTTTGCACAAGTAGTACAATTGGTAGTATAGTCATGTTTGCCAAATTTAATTGAAATCGATGCAGATTTAGATATAGCTTCCATATATATTTTTCGCCCGATATGGACTTATATGGCCCCAGAAGCCAGAGTTTTATCCCGATTAACTTGAAATTTTGCACAAGGAGTACAATTAGTAGTATAGTCATGTGTGCCAAATTTAATTGAAATCGATTCAGATTTAGATATAGCTTCCATATATATGATTTTCTCATTTCGACAAAAATGGTCAAAATACCAACATTTTCCTTATTAAATAGCCACTGCTTAGTCGAAAAGTTGTAAAAATGACTCTAATTTTCCTAATTTTCCTAAATACATATATATCGAGCGATAAATCATAAATAAACTTTTGCGAAGTTTCCTTAAAATTGCTTCAGATTTAAATGTTTCCCATATTTTTTTACTAAAATTGTGTTCCCTAGTGCATTAGCCAACTTAAATTTTGAGTCTATAGATTTTGGAAAAGTCTATCAAATTCTGTCCAAATCGAGTGATATTTAAATGTATGTATTTGGGACAAACCTTTATATATAGCATCTAACACATTTGACGGATGTGATATGGTATCGAAAATTTAGATCTACAAAGTGGTGCAGGGTATAATATAGTCGGCCCCGCCCGACTTTAGACTTTTCTTACTTGTTTTCATATGGATTACTGGGGAAATGATATCGAATTTAATTGGAGACTATGTCCAAAATAAATTACTAATTTGATGATCTGTTTTGTAGACTTCGTACTTATCGCAATAGCCTATTTACACTTAAAAGTAGAGAAAACAATATTCATTGTAAAATGCACAATTGCTCTAAAAAATGTGTTTTTTCTTATGCAAATTAAGCAATTGCCGGCAAAATACTTGACTCCTTGTGCCTGTTTGTCACAGCTCTTGATTTTTTTTTTTCAAGATAACAAAAAAATCTTATCTTGCAACAACAGAAAAACTTTATATTGGGGATGCCAGTTTAAATTCTTAATATAACATAGGTCGGAGTCAACTTTGATTTTTGAGCTGAAAAACAAAGGTTTTTATAACCGCCACCATAGGATGGGGGATGGGAGCCACCGTGGTGCAATGGTTAGCATGCCCGCCTTGCATACACAAGGTCGTGGGTTCGATTCCTGCTTCGACCGAACACCAAAAAGTTTTTCAGCGGTGGATTATCCCACCTCAGTAATGCTGGTGACATTTCTGAGGGTTTCAAAGCTCTAAGTGGTTTCACTGCAATGTGGAACGCCGTTCGGACTCGGCTATAAAAATGAGGTCCCTTGTCATTGAGCTTAACATGGAATCGGGCAGCACTCAGTGATAAGAGAGAAGTTCACCAATGAGGTATCACAATGGACTGAATAGTCTAAGTGAGACTGATACATCGGGCTGTCACCTAACCTAACCTAGGATGGTGGGTATACTAACCATGTCAATATTGGTCTCAGACCCAAAAAAGTATATACATTCTAGGGCATGAGGAAATTTAAAGTCGATTCAGTAATGTCCCTCCGTCAGGCCTTCCGTTCGCCATAACGAATTTAGCCATACTTATTAGTCATAAAAATTGTATCCTTCTGTGAGTTTGTAAAAAAACAAAAATTCGAATTTCATGTTTTCGATTCAAAACTGACATCCCTATACCATCTACTCTATGTTCTCAGATCACTACTATAGCTGGGTATTGTAGGCTAAGCTCTTTGCGACATTTCGGAAAGTGTAAAAATGATCGGTAAACAAATGTGCGGTGATATATTTTGCGACAATGATTGCCACCGAAAAAGTCAACAATGTCATGGCGAGAGCGCATCACAATGCCACTGAAACAACAACAACAAAATGCTATTACGTAGTATGAGCCTAAGTGGTGGTGTTTCACTGACCAACCGACGAACTATAAATATAAGCTCATGATTTTTCTCAATGGCTCTTTACAAAGTTTCATTGGAGGCAATTGTTTTCGGGTCTTGGCCCTCTGGTATTCATTTGCATTGTGGAGATTTGTTTTCTTGCATAATTAAATTGAGGATTTTGACCCGTTCTTAGTAAACGAATATAAGTCATTTTTTTTTGCTGTTTGGTTTTCAAAAAAATAAAAAAGAGTAAAAAAAATATGACATCAAGGAGTATAAAAAAATATGATCTTGGGATCCAAGAGTCAAAAATCGATCAATCACTTATATCGAAAAAATGATATTATTTACTTTTCTGAAATGTAAAGCTTTCCGTATTTGAGCAGTTTGAGAACAAACAAAATGATGGGGTTTATGTGCGAAAGAGTTCGGAGTTCCACAAAATTTTTTGTAGAAATAAAATTTTGACAAAATTTTCTATAGAAATAAAATTTTGTGAAAAATTTTCTATACAAATAAAATTTTGACAAAATTTGTTATAGAAATAAAATTTTGACAAAATTTTCTACAGAAATAAAATTTTGTCAAAATTTTCTATAGAAATACAATTTTGTCAAAATTTTCTATAGAAATAAAATTTTGTTAAATCTTCCTATAGAAATAAACTTTTGACAAAATTTTCTATAGAAATAATATTTTGACAAAATTTTCTATAGAAATAAAATTTTGACAAAATTTTCTATAGAAATAAAATTTTGACAAAATTTTCTATAGAAATAAAATTTTGACAAAATTTTCTATGGAAATAAAATTTTGACAAAATTTTCTATAGAAATAAAATTTTGACAAAATTTTCTATAGAAATAAAATTTTCTATAGAAATAAATTTTTGACAAAATTTTCTATAGAAATAAAATTTTGTCAACATTTTTTAAAGAAATAAAATTTTGACAAATTTTTCTATAGAAATAAACTTTTGACAGCATTTTCTATAGAAATTAAATTTTGTCAAAATTTTCTAAAGAAATAAAATTCTGACAAAATTTTTTATAGAAATAAAATTTTGACAAAATTTTCTATAGAAATGAATTTTTGACAAAATTTTTATGGAAGTACAATTTTGATAAATTTTTTTGTGGAAGTATAATTTTGGAAAATTTTCTAGAGAAATAAAATTTTGACAAAATTTTCTATAAAAATAAAATTTTGACAAAATTTTCTATAGAAATAAAGTTTTGACAAAATTTTCTATAGAAATAAAACTTTGACAAAATTTTCTATAGAAATAAAATTTTGATAAGATTTAAAAAAAAAACTTTTGACAAAATTTTCTCTAGAAATATTATTTTAATACAATTTTCTATAGAAATAAAATTTTGACAACATTTTCTATAGAAATAAAATTTTGACAAAATTTTCTATAGAAATAAAATTTTGACAAAATTTTCTATAGAAATAAAATTTTTACATAATTTTCTATAGAAATAAAATTTTAACAAATTTTTCTATAGAAATAAAATTTTGACAAAATTTTGTATAGAAAAAAAAAATTGACAAAATATTCTATAGAAATAAAATTTTGACAAAATTTTTTATAGAAATAAAATTTTGTCAAAATTTTCTATAGAAATAAACTTTTTTTTTTAAGAAATAAAATTTTGTCAAAATTTTCTACAGAAATAAAATTTTGTCAAAATCTTTTAAAGAAATAAAATTTTGTCAAAATTTTTTTAAGAAATAAACTTTTGACAGAAATAAACTTTTGAAAAAAAATTGACAAAATTTTCTATAGAAATAAATTTTTGACAAACATTTTTTAAAGAAATAAAATGTTGACAAATTTTTCTATAGAAATAAAATTTTGTCACCATTTTTAAAGAAATAAAATTTCGACAAAATTTTCTATAGAAATGAACTTTTGACAACATTTTCTATAGAAATAAAATTTTGTCAAAATTTTCTAAAGAAATAAAATTCTGACAAAATTTTTTATAGAAATAAAATTTTGACAAAATTTTCTATAGAAATGAATTTTTGACAAAATTTTTTATGGAAGTACAATTTTGACAGAATTTTCTACAGAAATAAAGTTTTGACAAAACGTTCTATAGAAATAAAATTTTGACAAAATTTTCTATAGAAATAAAATTTTGACAAAATTTTTTATTAAAATAAAATGTTGATAATTTTTATTTGTAGAAATAAAATATTTTACAAAATTTTCTATAGAAATAAAATTTTGATAAGATTTTCTATAGAAATAGAATTTTGATAAGATTTTCTACAGAACTAAAATTTTCAAAAAATTTTCTACAGAAGTAAAATGTTGACAACATTTTCTATGGAAACCAACATTTTTGATCATTTTTGTTCAAGTTGTTGCTTATTTTTTGCGAAATGTAATCCGGAATTCTGAAAAAGAATCACATCTGAAGAGCTAATGCGAAAGCAATGCAGCTGACGTAAAATTGTTGGGAGCTATATAAAGGTTTAGAATCCAATATACAAATGTTTAAATCAGAACCGAGCATTTTTAAACTTCTACGAAATCTCTGGACGTTAAATGTAAATATGGGAAATATAAAGCTAAAGCCATTTTATTACACAAAAGTGCATTTATGATTTATCCGACGATACACATGTATTAGAGGTATAGGACAATTTGAGGAATTTTTATTTTTGCTCCTTAGCAGTGGTGAGTTCACAAGGATATTGACTAAATTTCACCACAATTGTCGGGATTGTGACAATATTTGGCCACATAGAGCCACATTTACACAGCCGGGACCTTATGAAAATCTTCTGGGGAAAGTATGGGGACATTTTCGCTGACGTTGTACCATTTTTGCCTAAATCGGAGGAATATATGGCGCTTTATATAAATCCGATTTGGATAAAATTTTACACAGTTAGATATAATGTTCAATCTTTCTTCTGTGTAAAATAAAATCAATTGCAGTAAACTTCTGTATATATATATGTCCTTTATTTACATATCGTGTATACCTGTACTTCTGTTGAAATGGGTATAAAATGTGAAATTTTCTCTCAGCGAAAAATTTCAAGTAAATCGAAATGAAAAAATTGGTCTTCGGTTGTTATATGAATCTAAATCGGGTGAAAGATATATATGACAGCTATATCAAAATCTGAACCCATTTGAACCAAATTTGGCATGGATAGCTATAATATTAATTCTACACCCTGTGCATAGCTTCACATCAATCGGAGTAAAACTTTGGCCTCTATGGTCACATGAGTCTAAATGGGTCGAAAGATATATATGGGAGCTATATCTAAATCTGAACCGATTTCTACCAAATTTGGCAAGTATTGGAAGAATGTCAATTCTATTCCTTGTTCAAAATTTCACGTAAATAGGTATAAAACTTTGGCCTCTATGGTCGACTCGTGTGAAATAGGGCGAAAGGTATATATGGGAGCTATATCTAAACCTGAACCGATTTCAACTAAATTTGTCACAATTGACGACAATGTTAATTGTAATCCTTGTACAAAATTGTGAGCAAATCAGGGTAAAACTCTGACTTCTGGGACCATATATGTACATATCGGGCGAAATTTATATATGGGAACTATATCTAAATCTGAACCGATTGGTTGATATTTTTCAAGTCACATAAAATATTCGGATGTACGGAATCTGAAGAAGATCGGTTGATAAACCCTCCAATTAAATATATATATGGCAGCTATATCTTAATCTGAACCGATTTTTCAAAATTTCCAAAATCCAAAATTTTTCAAAATCCATAGCGATTGTCTTTGTCCGGAAAAAATGCCAAATTTGAAGACCATCGGACTTAAAATGCGACCTGTAACATACTTTGCACACAAAAATACATGAACAGACAGACGGACGGACATAGCAAAATCGATTCAGAATTCAATTCTAAGACGATCGGTATACTAAACGATGGGTCTCTGACTTTTCCTTCTTGACGTTACAAACAAATGCACAAACTTATTATACACTGTACAACAGTAGTGGTGAAGGGTATAAATATATCAAATTAAATTAAGCAGCATTGTATGGATAGATAAATTGTACCTGCCCTACTTTCTGACTCATAATTTTTGTTATATTTCAACGTGGCTCATTAACCCCTCCAGAGTTCGGGCTTTTATGGGTCAATGACTTTAACTTCCTTTGTATATGACTATATATCCATCACTAGGGTGTAGTAATAATATTCAATGACATTTTTTAATGTTGACAAAATATATATTATTAACGGTTTTGTTCCTTTTTTTGTATTTACTTTAAATAATAACATTTTAAAAACTCATACGGGAGTGGGGACCTATTAAAATAAACATTGTTTTTAGTCTTAAAAATTTCGTTAAAATAAATAACACAATTTGGTCACAATTTGTCACATTTGCTTGACAAAAAAAATTGGGTAAATAAAACCATTTTTAGGGTACTCTTAAATTATTAAAAAACCTAACTTTTTTGCGTTGACATTGCGTGAAAAATGTGTATTAGAAGATAACATCCAAAGACCCTCATAGAAAGAAATCTCACAAATCTAATATAACGAAAGTAATAAAACTGATAATAACTGCTAATAGCATATCTTGTTTAATCTGTATTAAACGAGGTGACGTTCTAGAACGGAATTAGCAAATTTTTAATATCGTGAGTTAGTATACTGAAAACAAAAGAATACAGAGAAAAATATTACCGATTGAATTTTTGAAGTTAAATAAATCGAAATTAAATTAATAAATCGTAATTAAATTATTGAATTAAATTAAATTAATATAATTGAATTTAATTAATAGAACAAATTAAATTAATCGAATAAAATTTAATTAATAGAATTCAATTAAAATAATAAAATTACATTTAACTAATAGAATTCAATTTAGTTAAATTAAGTTAATAGTATTAAATTAAATTTATAGATTTAAATTAATTGTGATAAATTTATTTCATAGAATTAAATTAATAGATATTTGAAAAACATTCAATTAACAATTTTATTGATATAAATAAGTTTTAATTAAAAGTTAGTGGTAATCAGATTTGTCTTACTATATGGTCGTCGTAAAGTAAACTTTTCTAATTTATATTAAGAAAAGAAATTTTCAATGATTTTTTTAACAACATTTGATAGTAATAAAAAATAGTTCTCTTGACATTGGGATAGATGTGTGTGATGTATATATATTTTTTTTTAATATATTTCACAAATAAACATCTACTATTCATATTCTAAATAACAATCGAGTATATTTGGACAAATAAAAGATTTGCAACAAAAAGTGCTAAATATTAAATAAAATATTTGTGCGGTAACGAATTGAAGCGGGAAGCTTCTAGCAAAAAAAAAAAAAGAAACATAAATATAGTATCTATGTAGACAAAAATTTAATATTGTGTGACTAAAGAGTTTATAAATTCGTGTTATAATATCCTATCATCCATTGAGTGAGGGAAATACATAGAGGCAAACACTTCAGTACATGTATCCTCCACATACATATGAATCACAAAGCTAATGATTTGATTTGGGTTGGAATTAAAACCTACTTGCCCAACAAGTTTAGAAGCATTTCTCATTTTTGACACAAACAAAAATATATTGGTTCACAAATTGCAAAATTTTTAAAGAAAATGTTGTCAAAATTTTATTTCTTTAGAGAATTTTAATTTTCTATATTTCTATAGAAAATTTTGTCAATATTATATTTTTATAGAAAATTTTGACAAAATTTTCTATAGAAAATTTTATATTTTATTTCTATAGAAAAGTTTGTCAACATTTTATATTTATAAAAAATTTTGTCACAATTTTCTTTCTAAAGAAAATTTTGTCAAAATTTTATTTCTATAGAAAATTTTGTCAAAATTTTATTTCTATAGAAAATTTTGTCAAAATTTTATTTCTATAGAAAATTTTGTCAAAGTTGTATTTCTATAGAAAATTTTGCCAAAAATTTATTTATGTAGAAAATTTTGTCAAAATTTTATTTCTGTAGTAAATTTTGTTAAAATTTTATTTCTATAGAAAGTTTTGTTAAAATTTTATTTCTATCTAAAATTTTGTTAAAATTTTATTTCTATCTAAAATTTTGTTAAAATTTTATATCTATAGAAAATTTGATTATATAAAAATTATTATATTTAAAAAATATCAAAATGTTATCTCTACTGAAAATTTTGTCACAATTTTATTTCTATAAAAAATTTTATTTCTAAAGAAAATTTTCTCAAAATTTTATAACTATAGAACATTTTGTCACAATTTTATTTCTATAGAATATGGTGTCAAAATTTTATTTCTAAAGAAATTTTTTTTTTAATTTTATTTCTATACAGAATTTTGTCTAAATTTTATTTCTATCCAAAATTTTGTCAAAATTTTATTTCTATCTAAAATTTTATTTCTATAGAAAATTTTATTAAAATTTTATTTCTATACAAAATTTTATTAAAATTATATTTCTATAGTAAAATTTGGTCAACATTTTATTTCTTTAGAAAATGTTGTCAAAATGTTATTTCTGTATAAAATTTTGTCAAAACTTATTCGTTTTGTTTGCTATTGTTGGTTTCACTTCAATCATTATTGTTGTTTTTGATCTCAGCTTAAAACCATGCATTGACTAAACTACAAGTGTAGCTTAACCAACAGAGGAAAAGAGTGTTTGTCAAATTTATTTGGGCAAAGCCCTGTAGACTGCAAGATGGTTGGATGGACGCACGTTTCGGAATTACCACATTTATTCATCGGCATCCTCTACTTGCAGCAAAACTATAAACCAATTATCAGAATAAATTCAGGCAGTTCATTAAACCCAACAATGAACCACACTTCAACCTTCCGAAAAAAGGTTTTATATTAGAGCCGGCTTATGCCGAAATAAATTCGTACAAACATAAACAACAACAATGATTAAAAAAAAAAACAAGTAACCAACAATAACAAAACAAAACGAAGGAAAAATTTTATTTTTAGAGAAAATTTTGTCAAAATTTCATTTATATAGAAAATTTTGTTAAAATTTTATTTCTATAGAACATTTTGTCAAAATTTTAGTTACATAGAAAACTTTCTTAAAATTTTATTTCTATATAAAATTTTATTAAAATGTTATTTCTCTAGAAATTTTTTTCAAAATTTTATTTCTATATAAAATTTTATTAAAATGTTATTTCTCTAGAAATTTTTTTCAAAATTTTATTTCTATAGAAAATTTTGTCAAAATTTTATTTCTCTAGAAAATTTTGTCAAAATTTTATTTCTCTAGAAAATTTCATAAAAATTTTATTTCTATAGAAAATTTTATTAAAATTGTATTTCTAAAGAAAAATTTGTCAAAATTTTATTTCTATAGAAAATTTTCTAAAAATTTTATTTCTATAGAAAATTTTGTCAAAATTTTATTTCTATAGGAAAATTTTTCAAAGTTTTATTTCTATAGATAATTTGTCAAAATTTTATTTCTATAGAAAATTTTGTCAAAATTTTATTTCTATAGAAAATTTTGTCAAAAATTTATTTCTATAGAAAATTTTGCCAAAAGTTTATTTATGTAGAAAATTTTGTCAAAATTTTATTTGTGTAGTAAATTTTGTTAAAATTTTATTTCTATACAGAATTTTATCAAAATTTTATTTCTATAGAACATTTTGCCAAAAGTTTATTTATGTAGAAAATTTTGTCAAAATTTTATTTCTGTAGTAAATTTTGTTAAAATTTTATTTCTATACAGAATTTTATCAAAATTTTATTTCTATACAAGATTTTGTCAAAATTTTAGTTCTATAGAAAGTTTTGTCAAAATTTTATTTCTATAGAAAATTTTGCCAAAAGTTTATTTATGTAGAAAATTTTGTCAAAATTTTATTTGTGTAGTAAATTTTGTTAAAATTTTATTTCTATACAGAGTTTTATCAAAATTTTATTTCTATAGAACATTTTGCCAAAAGTTTATTTATGTAGAACATTTTGCCAAAAGTTTATTTATGTAGAAAATTTTGTCAAAATTTTATTTCTGTAGTAAATTTTGTTAAAATTTTATTTCTATACAGAATTTTATCAAAATTTTATTTCTATACAAGATTTTGTCAAAATTTTAGTTCTATAGAAAGTTTTGTCAAAATTTTATTTCTATAGAAAATTTTGTCAAAATTTTATTTCTATAGAAAATTTTGTCAAAAATGTATTTCTATATTTTGTTAGAATTTTATTTCTATACAAAATTTTGTCAACATTTTTTTCTGTACAAAATTTTGTCAATATTTTACTTCTGTCTAAAATTTTGTTAAAATTTTATTTCTATAGAAAATTTAATTAAAATTTTATTTCTATAATAAAATTTGGTCAAAATTGTACTTATATAGAAATGTCTATCAAAATTTTATTTCTATAGAAAATTTTGTCAACATTTTATTTCTATAAAAAATTTTGTCAATATTTTATTTCTATAAAAAATTTTGTCAAAATTTTATTTCTGTAGAAAATGTTGTCAAAAATAAATTTCTATTGAAAATTTTTTCAAGCTTTTATTTCTGTAGAAAATTTTGTCAACATTTTATTTCTATAGAAAATATTGTCAAAATTTTTTTCTATAGAAAATGCTGTCAAAATTTTACTTCTGTTGAAAATTTTTACAAAATTTTATTTATATAGAAAATTTTGTAAAAATTTCGTTACTATATAAAATTTTGTAAAGATTTTATTTCTCCGGAAAATTTTGTCAAAATTTCATTTCTATAGAAAATATTGTCAAAATTTTATTTCTATGAAAATTTAGTCAAAATTTTATTTCCATAGTTTATTTTGTCAAAATTTTATTTCTATAGAACATTTTGTCAAAATTTTATTTCCATAGAATATTTTGTCAAAATTGTATTTTTATGGAAAATTTTATAAAAATTTTATTTCTATAGAAAATTTTGTCAACATTTTATTTTTTAGTTGCTGTTTTGTACTCAGCTTTAAAACCATTGCGTTGGCTAAACTACAAGAGTAGGTTAACCAACAGAGGAAAGTTGTGTTTGTCAAATTTATTTGGGCAAAGCCTTATAGACTGCAAGATGGTTGGTTGGACGCACGTTTCGGAGTTACTACATTCATTCATCAGCATCCTATACTTGCAGTAAAACTATCAACCAATTATCAGAATAAATTTGGGTAGTTCACTAAACCGAAAGTGAACCACACTGGAATATTCCGAAAAAATATTTATGAGAGTTGGCCTCTGCCTAAATAAATCTTTGTACAAACATCTCTATTTTCCTTTGCCACTGTCAAATCATCGATTTGAGTACACATTTTATTTTTATAAAAAAAGTTTGTCAAAATTTTATTTCTATAGAAATTTTTGTCAACATTTCATTTCTAGAGAACATTTTTTTAATTTTTTTTTTCTTCTGCAATTTTGTCAAAATGTTATTTTTATAGAAAATTTTGTCAAAATTTAATTTTTAAAATTTGAATGTCAAAGTAGTTACAGTTTTTTGCCACCCTTTTGCTAAATATGCAATAGAATTTTATAATCATAGTATATAACCTACAATGACATACTCCATATATTGAATTTTCTCCACTCATATGCTATCATAGGATATTCTATCACAACAAACCCATATTATTTCAATCCTTGTTAATTGCTTCCCATTGAACTATTCATCCTCTTGAGCTTTCATCCCCTCATGATCTACTTACCTTCAATTTGTGTATCTCTCTTCGTAATTTGACTATCTCAGCATCACGAGATTTAATCACATCCTTAAGTGAGACTATTTCTCCTTGTAAGCTTTTGATTTGTGCATCCTTGTCATCGATGACAGTACAGCTTTGTGTGGTAACATTGGGACTAAAGCCACATTTGGTGGCCATTGTGTGTGGTGATTGTGGTGAGGCTGGGGAATAGATAAGTGCTGGCTGTTGTTGTGTTGTTGGCGACGATCCGGTGCCTATGGTTGCACTGGCATTATTTTGTAATTTTAACGAGAGGGAATTTGCATTTGAATGTGTGCTACCACCAGTAAGGATGTTGAAGGATTGTTGAGACCCATTACTGTCTTCATTGGTGACATTGGCTGATTTTGGCATAACACTAGCCGTTGAGTTACCATTAGCTGATGTACCACTATTACTGTTAGCAGTATTAGAGCGTAAAATCATAGAAGTTTTGCGTATCTAAAATGAAGAGAAAATATTTCCATATTTAAGTAATGATAAAATTTTGGTAGCAATTTTATTTAAAATTAATTTTTTTTTTCAAAATTATTACCTCGAATCATCGAAAATTCTATATGCAACATTTGAAATCGATTAATACAATTTGTGAATTAATCGGTTTCGAAGTTTACAAAAATTCATCTTTTAGATTTTTTAATTACGATTTTCGATCCTTAATCTGTACCCCCATTTTAAATTCTACATAGAGTCGATAAACATTTGGTCACCATCAAAAGTCGATTAGTAAATTTTGACCAACATTAAAATTCGATAGGTCAATTTTGATTAATCAAAAAGCGATTTTCTACATTTGAAATTGTAAACCTAATTTCCATTTTATATAATGAAGAGTGAAATTTTGGTCGTTATTTCTTTTTCTTGCGATTGCCCGACAAAAAAAGTCGATTTGAAAGTTTAGTTTGAATAACCTGTTGATTTTGAAGATTACAAAAAGTCGTCTTTAATAAATTTGTCTCCTCCCGAATTTATTATAATTTATTTATTGTTTTTGTTTGGAGAAATAGTTTTCGAATTTTTTACACTATGACCCACTGTAAACGCATACTCACAAAACATATTCGGCTCCTCCGGAATTTAGTATTTTCTTACTGTGACCCACTGTAACCACATGATCAAGAAAAGACTTTGCCTTCTTCCAAATTTATTTTTTTTTTATTTCGTTATTTAGTTTTTTTTCCACAACAAAAAATAATTTTAAAATTGTTTACACTTTGAACCACAGTAACCAAATATTCCCAAAACATCTTCGGCTTTGTTTTGTTTTATTTTTTAGTAATTTTCTAGTTTTCTATGTATTTCTTTCCTTCTTTGTTTTTTTTTTTTAAATCGATTTTTTACACCATATCCCATTGCAACCTCAGAAGAACTTCAGATCCTCCCGAATTTATTATTATTAGTTTATTTAAAATCATAATAAATTATGCAAATAAAAACAAAATAAAGGTTCTAACAACTAAGGTTGTCGACCCAGCACTCCTCCCGAATTTAATATTGTCTGCTTTGTTTTATTTTATTCCTTTTTTGAAAAAAAAAAATAGTTTTCGAATTTTGTTATACTGTGACCCACTGTAACCACAAACCCCCCAAAAAACCTCGGCTCCTCCTGGATTTAATATTTGTTGTTTTGTTTTATTACTTTCTTTTAAGTTGAATTTTGTATACTGTGACCCACTGTAACCACATACCACCACAAGGACTTAGGCTCCTCCGGAATTTAATATTTGTTGTTTTATTTTATTTCTTTATTTTTGTAAACTTTAATTTTTTTCGCACTGTGGCCCACTGTAACCACATACCCTGAGAAGAGCTTCAAATACTCCCGCATTTAATATTTTTATACCCTCCACCATAGGATGGTTGTCATTCCGTTTGTAACACATCGAAATATTGATCTAAGACCCCATAAAGTATATATATTCTGGGTCGTGGTGAAATTCTGAGTCGATCTGAGCATGTCCGTCCGTCCGTCCGTCCGTCTGTTGAAATCACGCTAACTTCCGAACGAAACAAGCTATCGACTTGAAACTTGGCACAAGTAGTTGTTATTGATGTAGGTCAGATGGTATTGCAAATGGGCCATATCGGTCCACTTTTACGTATAGCCTCCATATAAACGGACCCCCAAATTTGGCTTGCAGACCCTCTAAGAGAAGCAAATTTCATCCGATCCGGCTGAAATTTGATACATGGTATAAGAATAGGGTCTCTAACAACCATGCAAAAATTTGTCCACATCGAACTCAGGAGCCTCCTGGAAGACCAAAATTCATCTGATTCAGTTGATATTTGGTACGTGGTGTTAATATATGGCCTCAAACACCCATGCAAAAATTGGTCGAAATCGGCCCATAATTATATATAGCCCCCATATAAACCCATCCCCAGATTTGACCTCCGGAGCCCATTGGAAGAGCAAAATCCATCCCATTAGGTTGAAATTTGGTACGTGATGTTGGTATCCAACAACCACGCAGGAATTGGTTCATATCAGTCCATAATTATATATAACCCCCATATAAACCGATCCCCAGATTTGACCTCCGGTGCCTTTTGGAGAAGCAAAGCAACCATGCCAAAAGTGGTCCACATCAGTCCATAATCATATATAGCCCCCATATAAACCGATCCCGGGACTTAGTTTTGGAGCCTCGTGGAGGAGCAAATTTCATCCGAGTCAGTTGAAATTTGGTACATTGTGCTAGTATATGGCCGTTAGCAACCATGCCTTACTAGGTCCATATCGGTCTATAGTTATATATAGCCCTCAGATAAATCGATCCCAAATCACACAAAAATTGGTCCATATCAAGTTCATAATTGTATATAGCCCCCATATTTTAATTCTGGCTCCCTACGTACCGTGCAAAAGTCCATATTGATTCGCAATTATTTGTAGATTTATCAACACATACCTTTTTTGTGTAATATATACCACGTATGGACTAACTCACAATTTAGAAAACGATTTAAAATACCACAACCCAAGTAATTCGATTGAGGATGACAGTCTTTCATATAAGTTTCTACGCTATCTATGGTACAGGGTACATAAGATTCGGCCTGGCCGAACTTACGGCCATATATACTTGTTTTATTTTTATACCCACCACCATAGGATGGGGGGTATATTAACTTTGTCATTCCGTTTGTAACACATCGAAATATTGTTCTAAGACCCCATAAAGTATATATATTCTGGGTCGTGGTGAAATTCTGAGTCGATCTGAGCATGTCCGTCCGTCCGTCCGTCCGTCCGTCCGTCCGTCCGTCCGTCCGTCCGTCCGTCCGTCTGTTGAAATCACGCTAACTTCCGAACGAAACAAGCTATCGACTTGAAACTTGGCACAAGTAGTTGTTATTGATGTAGGTCGGATGGTATTGCAAATGGGCCATATCGGTCCACTTTTACGTATAGCCCCCATATAAACGGACCCCAAAATTTGGCTTGCGAGGCCTCTAAGAGAAGCAAATTTCATCCGATCCGGCTGAAATTTGGTACATGGTGTTAGTATATGGTCTCTAACAACCATGCAAAAATTGGTCCACATCGGTCCATAATTATATATAGCCCCCATATAAACCGATCCCCCGATTTGGCTTGCGAGGCCCCTAAGAGAAGCAAATTTCATCCGATCCGGCTGAAATTTGGTACATAGTGTCAGTATATGGTCTCTAACAACCATGCAAAAATTGGTCCACATCGGTCCATAATTATATATAGCCCCCATATAAACCGATCCCCCGATTTGGCTTGCGAGGCCCCTAAGAGAAGCAAATTTCATCCGATCCGGCTGAAATTTGGTACATAGTGTCAGTATATGGTCTCTAACAACCATGCAAAAATTGGTCCACATCGGTCCATAATTATATATAGCCCCCATATAAACCGATCCCCCGATTTGGCTTGCGAGGCCTCTAAGAGAAGCAAATTTCATCCGATCCGGCTGAAATTTGGTATGTGATGTAAGTATATGGTCTCTAACAACCATGCAAAAATTGGTCCACATCGGTTCATAATTATATATAGCCCCCATATAAACCGATCACCAGATTTGACCTCCGGAACCTCTTGGAAGACCAAAATTCATCTGATTCAGTTGAAATTTGGTACGTGGTGTTAATATATGGCCTCAAACTCCCATGCAAAAATTGGTCGATATCGGTCCATAATTATATATAGGCCCCATATAAACCGATCCCCAGATTTGACCTCCAGAGCCCCTTGGAAGAGCAAAATGCTTCCCATTCGGTTGAAATTTGGTTCGTGATGTTAGTATATGGTATCCAACAACCATGCAGGAATAAGAAGTTTTAACATACCACAACCCAAGTAATTCGATTGTGGATGACAGTCTTTCGTAGAAGTTTCTACGCAATCCATGGTGGTGGGTACATAAGATTCGGCCTGGCCGAACTTGCGGCCGTATATACTTGTTTTTAGTAATTTTCTTGTTTTCTATTTCTGTCTTTCCTTCCCTGTGTTTTGTTTTTTTTTTGTTTGTTGAAAAAAAAATCGATTTTTTACACTGTATCCCATTGCAACCTCAGAAGAACTTCAGATCCTACCGAATTTATTTTTATTAGTTTATTTAAAATCATAATAAATTATGAAAATAAATACAAAATAAACTAAGGCCGTTTTCGGTTCGCAAAAAATATGTTTCCCTGGTGTTACACTATTTTTTTCCTCATTGTATTTTCGCCCAAATGATAATGTCAATCCAAAGTTATTGTTAATTCATAATATTGGAAGGAATACAGGATCCAAAAGCTATGAAAGTGTCCTTCATATTTTGCAGTCAATTTGGAGAATGTTGCACTTTTTTTACCAATCGAAATCGCCATAAGCTTTTTGACCCAGCACTCCTCCCGAATATAATATTGTCTGCTTTGTTTTGTTTTATTCCTTTTTTGAAAAAAAAAAAAATAGTTTTCTAATTTTGTTATACTGTGACCCACTGTAACCAAAAACCCCCCAAAAAACCTCTGCTCCTCCTGGATTTAATATTTGTTGTTTTGTTTTATTACTTTCTTTTAAATCGAATTTTGTATACTGGGACCCACTGTAACCACATACCACCAAAAGGACTTAGGCTCCTCCGGAATTTAACATTTGTTGTTTTATTTTATTTCTTTATTTTTGTAAACTTGAATTTTTTTCGCACTGTGGCCCACTGTAACCACATACCCTTAGAAGATCTTCAAATACTCCCGTATTTATTTTTTTTTGCTTTGTTTTGTTTTATTCCATTTTTTGAAAAAATAGTTTTCGAATGTGTTATACTGTGAGCCACTGTAGGCACATACGCCCTAAAAGAACTTCGGCTCCTTCCTAATTTAGTATTTTGTTTGTTCTATTTCATTATTTGTTAAAAAAAGACACAACGATTTTTTTTACACTGTGACCCACTGTAACCACGTACCGCCAAAAGAACTTCAGATCCTCCCTAATTTTGTATTTAGTTTTTGTTTCGATTATTCCTATTTTTTTTAATATACTGTAAACTACTGTAAACTTATAACCCCACTGTAAACTTATAACCCCACTGTAAAGTTATAACCCCAAAATAATTTAGGCTCCTTTAATTTAATTTATTTGTTGTTTTGTTTTGATTTTTTTGTTCTTAAAAAAATATTTTTCGTGTTTTTTACATTGTGCTCCAGAAGAATTTCACATCCTCCCGAATTTCGTTTTTTTGTTTGTTTCATTTCTGTGTTTTTTGTTTGTTTTTATAATGATTTTAGAATTTTTTGCACTGCGACCCACTGTAACCACATACCACGTCTCCTCCTGACTTATTTTGTTGTGTTCTATGTATTTATGTTTTTAATAATTTTCGTTTTTTTTTACACTGTAAAAAAAAAATAATTTTAAAATTGTTATTACTGTGACCCACTGTATACATATAACCCCTAAAGAATTTAGGTTCTCTCGGGAATTTAATATTTGTTGCTTTGTTTTATTTCTCTTTTTTGTGGAAAAATAATAAGATCTTCAAATCCTTCTAAATTTAATTTTTGGTTTGTTTAATTTTTATGTTTTTTAAACGATTTTAAAATTTTTTACACTGTGACCCACTGTAAGCCCATATCCTTTAAACGGCTTACCTGTTCGATAACAGCAGTATCCTGTAATATTTTCGATGTCTTTCTTATTAAATTACTGGTTGTAGTCGGCACTGGTCCTAGTATACCACTCTCGGCAAAATATTTCTGAGCAGCATTGAAATTCGAGTCCTCAGTTGAAGGTGATCCACAAGATCCTTGAGCCCCAGGCAAACGTTTCGAAGGCAATAGGGGACTAACCAATATAGATTTTCCCGAACTGGAGCTAGTACTCAAAGGTGATTTTACCACCACTGTAGGAGATCTTACATCTACCGATTTCTCGGAATCGGATGTAGAACCACCAGAATCTATTTCATGGGATCTTTGGAGTAAACGTCGTCTTTGTTGTGTGGATCTTGAGGCCAATGGTGATTCATGAGGACGACGGGTCTCACATAAAGGTGAATGCTTTGGAGAGATCTTTACCAAGATATCGGGGTGAACGGCTACATCAAGGACATGATATTGTCCTATATTGGGCGACGAAGATCTCTTAGGCTGTTTAATTTCTACACGACCTCCACGCGAGGTGATTACAGTGTCCTGCGCTTGCTGCTGGGGACTGAGTAAATGTTGCAATGACTCTCTGGAGGGATGTTTATTTTCATCGGTGAATATGAAATCCGTATCGGGATGTGAATAGGATTGAAAAAGTTTTTTCGATTTCTGTAAAGCTGTTTCCGATCGACGGGGAACCGTTAATGGTGAAGATCTTGCTGAGGCATTGAATTCTAGGCCGGTAACAGAAGGCGGTGACGAGATTCGCGGAATTTGTTGGGCTTTTGTACGTGCAAATGACGCGAGCTCTGTATCTGGACTAATAATGGTTTGCTGTGTCGGAGCTGTTGGACTATTAGTTGGTGCTGATGCGATTGCTGTTGCCGCTGCCGATGTTGGAGCTTCACTCGATGGCGAGAGCAATTGAGTATCAAAGCTTGCCGTAAGACTTTCCTCTCGCGATAGATAAGCCGATGTGGCTGACGATGTTTGTGTTGAGAGAGAATAGATACCCGATGAACTGGTTAGTTTGAGGCCTGATGCCTCAGCCGATAGGGATGAGGCCAAAGATGATTCGGTGTTGGAAGAGGGCGATATTGACATATGCATAGATTGCTGGTGTTGTTGTTGTTGCTGCTGTTTTTGGTTTATATGGTAATTATGTATAGTGGCTGTTGTTGTTGTTGTGGATGTTGATGTTGTTGCCGCTATATTTAAACTGTTATCAATTGAAATGGCACGTGAGCCCGTCATCGGCGTCTGACCCCCTACAACAGTAGCTGCTGACGCCGTCGCCAATGGAAGGTTAATGGGGACCATTGTTCTAGTTGTCACTTCACCACAATTACATTTCGCAAATAGACTACCGCACGTGTGACTTTTACGGAATTTCATGCGAAAATTCGTTGCTCTCGATGCCCCCACTGAACTAATTGCTGTTCTTGGTGCTGGACAAATAATCGAAGAATGTGAACCCATCGACGAACCATAGGATATGGGGGTAGCTCGTCCAAATGTTTCCTCTTCCGCGTCTTCTTGTTGCGATTTGCTTGCCTCTTCTTGTGATCGAGATATACTCAATTTAGGATTCCGTTGACCAGCCTTCTCCAGCAATACCGTGTCTTTGATTGGCTCTGTAGGCATTTTCATTTGAGACGGCATTGGCGGCACTTGTAATGTATTGACCTGCTTTGTTGTTTGTGCCTGGGGCATTCTCTCTGTTTCCCTCTCGATCTTGACCCTTTCGATGGCATATTCTTTGTTTTGTTTTTGTTGTATTTCGATATTTTCTTTAAATTTGCGAGATTCTTCCATTAAATCGGTGACAGTAGCTATGATCGTCTCACTGGGACTGGCAGATTTCATAGCCATTTGGTGGAAAAAAGAGTGATACGATGGCAATGTGAGGGGTGTCGTCAATTATGGTGGCTTAAGCATACAAAATCATCTGGAAAGACAAAAAATGTAGCAAAGTTGGTTGAGATTATTTTATCTAAAAATATTCTACTCATTATAGATTACAAAATCAAAAAAGTATTAAATTGCTAAGATTACACTGGCTAGGATATCACTGTACAAGTGACATGACATGACAAATACTTTGTTAAAATTATATCACTTATGAACGATTGGAGATAGAACTTTGAAATTACGAGCCGTTTGGTGGCCTTACTTCAACCTTGTCAAATTTTAATTTAATTCTAATTTTCCCTCTAGAGAGCAGTGTTACAACTGTGCCAAAAATGTGATATTTTTGTGACACTAAATGGCATCCTATTAAACATTTTTGTGCCACCGTACCGTATTTGCTTATAGACATGGCAATTTTATTTAGATTTTTTGGAAATCTCAAGGTATTTTCGGTATACAAATAGGCGTGTCGAATTTGGTTTATATCGGTTTTGACATAGCCTCCTTATGGGTTGCCACTTGTGCCAAAAATAATCTACCAAAATTTGAAGAAAATTTTACCAAGAACTTACCAAATTTAAAAAAAAAAAATATTTTAATGTTATTGATCAAATTTTTGTGGTAGTATAAAAAAATGTTGTTTTATTCGAAGGAAATGTATTATATTGAATTTGTAGAAAATTTTGTCAAAATTTTTATTTCTGTAGAAAATGTTGTCAAAATTGTTATTTCTATAAAAAATGTTGTCAAAATTCTTTTATCTATAAAAAATTTTGCCAAAGTAGTTATTTCTATAGAAAATTTTATCGAAATTGTTATTTCTAAAATTCAAAATGTCAAAATTTTCCATAGTTATAAAATTTTGACAAAATTTTATTTCTATAGAAAATGTTGTAAAAATTTTATTTCTATCAAAAATTTTGTCAAAATTTTATTTCTATAAAAAATTTTGTCAAAATTTTATTTCTATAGAAAATTTTATCAACATTTTATTTCTATAGAAAATTTTGTCCAAATTTTATTTTTATAGAAAATTTTGTCCAAATTTTATTTTTATAGAAAATTTTGTCAAAATTGTATATCTATAACTTTTTTTATACTTACAATAGGAATGTATCAAAATTACTATTCCGTTTGTAACACATCGGAATATTTTTATTTCCGACAAAGTCTATATATTATTGATTAGGAGAGATATTATGACAATCTAATGATAGCCGTCTTTCTGTCTGTGGTAATCAGCCTACATTCGAATTTCGTCTATATCGCCTCCTTATCGGTCCAACTCCTTATCGGTCCAACTCCTCATATGATTCTTGGGCATCCAGACCACGCCTACCACTTGTGCCAAAAATAATCTTCCAAAATTTGAGAAAATTTTACCAAAAATCTACAAAATTAAAAAAATTTTATTTTGAAGTTGCTGATCAAATTTTTGTGGATAGTATACAAAAATGTTGTTTTATTTGAAGGAAATGTTTTATATTGAATCTGTAGAAAATTTTGTCCAAATTTTATTTCGATAGAAATTTTGTCAACCTTTTATTTCTGTAGAAATTTTTTTCAAAATTCTATTTCTATAAAAAATTTTGTCAAAATTCTATTTCTATAAAAAATTTTGTTAAAATTCTATTTCTATAAAAATTTTTGTCAAAATTCTATTTTTACATAAATTTTTGTGGAAATTTTATTTCGATAAAAAATTTTGTCAACATTTTATTTCTATTGAAAACTTTGTCAAAATTTTATTTCTATAGAAAATTTTATTAAAATTTTATTTCTATACAAAATTTTGTAAAAGTTTTATAACTATCGAAAATTTTGTCAAAATTTTATTTCTACAGAGAATTTTGTCAAAATTTTATTTCTACAGAGAATTTTGTCAAAATTTTATTTCTATACAAAATTTTGTCAAAATTTTATAACTATCGAAAATTTTGTCAAAATTTTATTTCTACAGAGAATTTTGTCCAAATTTTTTTTCTATACAAAATTTTGTCAAAATTTTAAAACTATCGAAAATTTTGTCAAAATTCTATTTCTATAAAAAATTTTGTCAAAATCTATTTCTATAAAAAATTTTGTCAAAATTCTATTTCTATCAAAAATTTTGTCAAAATTCTATTTCTATAAAAAATTTTGTCAAAATTCTATTTTTACATAAATTTTTGTGCAAATTTTATTTCGATAGAAAATTTTGTCAACATTTTATTTCTATAGAAAAGTTTGTCAAAATTTTATTTCTATAGAAAATTTTGTTAAAATTTTATTTCTATAGAAAATTGTGTAAAAGTTTTATAACTATCGAAAATTTTGTCAAAATTTTATTTCTACAGAGAATTTTGTCAAAATTTTATTTCTATACAAAATTTTGTCAAAACTTTATATCTATAGAAAATGTTGTCAAAATTTTATTTCTATTGAAAATTTTGTCAAAATGTTGTTTCTTTAGATAATTTTGTCAAAATTTTATTTCTATAGAAAATTTACCTCTTAATTGGAGAGAAACATTTTGCAAAATACACCAAACCATTAAGAAATCTACCACTCTAGCAAACAGTAAAAAATCTACCAGAATTTTACTAACCGAGCAGCCATGATCCCGCAATTTTTATCCAGTTTGTCAAAAACTAAAAATTTTTATTTCACTATAGGTCCAGAAACACATCGAAATAAAGTTTTAACAAAATTTTCTATAGATATAAAATTTGACAAAATTTTCTATAGAAATAAAATTTTGACAACATTTTTAATTCACTTAAAATTAAAAAATTCTATCGTAATAAAATTTTGACAAAATTTTCTATCGTAATAAAATTTTGACAAAACTTTCTATCGTAATAAAATGCTGACAACATTTTCAATGGAAATAGAATTTGGAGAAAATTTTATACCGAAATAAAATTTTAAGAACATTTTATTCCGAAATAAAATTTTAAGAAAAATTTCTACATAAATGGAATTTTGACAAAAAGTTTCTATCGAAATAAAATTTTTACAAAATTTTCTATTGAAGTAAAATTTTGACAAAATTTTCTATAGACTTAAAATTGTAGCAAAATTTACTATATACATAAAATGTAGAAAAAAATTTTCTATCGAAATAAAATTCTGACAAATTTTCATACCGAAATAAAATTTTAACAATATTTGATACAATTTTCTGTAGAAATAAATTTTTGACAAATGTTTCTATAAAAATAAAATGTTGACAAAATTTTCTATAGAAATAGAATTTTGAAAAAATTTTCTATAGAAATAAAATGTTGACAAAATTTTCTATAGAAATAAAATTGTAACAAAATTTTCTGTAGAAATAGAATTTTAACATAAAAACATAAAATGCTGAAAACAATTTTCTATCGAAATAAAATTTTGACAAAATTTTATACCGAAATAAAATTTTAACAAAATTTGATACAATTTCCTGTAGAAATAAAATGTTGACAAATTTTTCTATAAAAATAAAATGTTGACAAAATTTTCTATAGAAATAGAATTTTGAGAAAATTTTCTATCGAAATAAAATTTTGACAAAATTTCCTTAAAAAATAAAATTTTGACAAAGTTTTCTATTGAAACAAATATAAATTTTCTTTAGAAATAAAATTTTGACAAAAGGTTATATAGAAATAACATTTTAACAAAATATTCTGTAGAAATAGAATTTTAACATAAAAACATAAAATGTTGAAAAAAATTACCGAAATAAAATTTTAACAAAATTTGATACAATTTTCTATAGAAATAAAATTTCGAAAAAAAAAATTCTATTAAAATAAAATGTTGACAATATTTTCTCTAAATTTAATTTCTTCAAAACTTTTAATTTTCCCTTATTCGAAAATTCGTGCAAAACATTTAAAATTCGACACATTTACAATCCAAGAGATATTTATATACCCACTAGGAGGAATTATAATTTATAATATTGGAAGTAATGAAATAAACTTCTGAAATAAAGTTATAAAAAATTCTTTCTAAGAGAAAATATTGTTTTCATACTAACCACAAAATTTTGCACAAAATTTTGAAAATAATTTTTTTTTTACATTTGGAAGATTTTTGGTAGATTTTCTTCAAATTTTGGAAGATTATTTTTTGGCACGAGCAGTGTTTCCAGTATTTTTCTGGCTCTTGTTCCCAAATTATGATGTTTTCGTCCCCAAAAATACCCAATTTAAATTTAATTTCCGCACAGGAATAAATCCCCAATACGTGTTGACAATTTTTTTTTTGTTGAAAAAAAAAAAAAAAATAAAATAAAATAAAATAAAATAAAAAAAATAAAGAAAAAGGCTCTGCTGTAGAAAATCAGCAATAATTTAAAAATTAAAATTTTGTCAAATCCAGTAAGCTGCAATAAGATAAAGATTTTGAATCAAAACACCAAGAGACTGGTTATCGTCTCCCAAATGCTGGAGATATTAAAATGGGTGTACGGTCACCTTGTATTTATAAACGAAAATTTATTTTAAATAATCAAGTGGTAAAATTGGGTGGTTGACACGTTGCCAAAGTTGGCAGAATTCTACCAGAAATTGTAAATTTTTTATTGTTTTGTAGATTGGCAGAATTTTTGATTGAGAAATAAAATGTTGACAACATTTTCTATAGAAATAAAATTTTCACAAAACTTTCTAAAGAAATAAGATTTTGGCAAAATTGCCTATAGAAAAAAATTGATAAAATTTTCTATAGAAATCAAATTTTGGCAATATTTTCTAAAAAATAAAATTTTGACAAATTTTTCTATAGAAATAAAATTTTGACAAAATTTTCTATAGAAATAAAATTTTGTTAAAAAAGATTAAACCGATTTCTTGAAAAAATCTACAAATTTATGGAAATTCCCCACCAAATACCCAAGTCCCCAACTAAGAAATTTCGTCCCCATTCAGGAAAAAATATCCCCAATTTGGGGAAAAATCCCCAACACTGGGCACGAGTGGCAACCGTGATCTCAATCTGTTTTCAAGTCTGAAAGTATCTAAAGGAAATTTTCTATAATAGTTAAATCTGAAAGTATTTGAAGAGATAAGACGTGTTCGTGATTGCTCTGTGTAAATCATAGCTGTTTAATTGTTTGTATACATTAAACATACCCCATTATTGAACTATTTAATGAAGTTCTGATATAACTTTCACAATAAATACTGTTGGTGCGAATAAATAAAATATCTAAACAGAAAAATTGAAATAATTTATCCAAAATATATGGTTTGGGTAGCTATTGTACTTGTGCTGGATACAAGAAAATACAAACACGACAAATACAAAAACAACATAAAATAAAAATCTCTGAAAAACAAAGAGAAATAAAATGGAGAGAATGGAGAAAATACAAACTCAAGCTGAACAAGATCAACTATTATCAGAGATAATAAATAATAACAACAAACTACATGACGAACTCCTGGATAAACTAACGGCAGTTTCAAAAAGAGAGAGAGAGGAATCATCAAAGACGGAGAGTGTCTCTAAAACTCCTCGGCTACGAAATGTGGATTCTGATCAACTGTTGAAACAGATAAGAGAAGCTATAAAAGAGAGTGAAGAGAGAATGTACAAATACATAGACAGCAAACTTGAAGGTATAGAATCCAAACTCATTAATAAAATAAATCTGCAATTGCAACGAGTGGATGAGAACATCAACAGCTTAAACCAAAGAGTTGAAAAGATAGAAACAGATTGCTCAGTTTTATCTAACTTGTTGAATGATGTTGAAACACTAAAAGCCCAACAACGAAAACAGGAAAACTTAAATGTTGCATGCGATTTGCGTGTAAATGGCATACCATACAACAGATCGGAGAATTTAAATGAAATATTTAATAATATATGTAATGCCTTGCAAATTAAAACCCCACCATATAAGACCATTTATCGTATACCAACTAGAAACAAGAACAATTTCCCAGACTCGACTATAATAATACAACTAATAAGCCCATTTTTTAAAAATAATTTTCTGAAAACTATTGCTCAGTTTAAAAAAAATACCAAAAGTCCATTGCGTCTTCATCATATTGGTTTTGACTCAGGCAATGTTATTTATGTAAACGAGAATCTTACTGCAACAAATTTCAAAATTTGTCAAGCAGCAATAAGGCTTAAAAAACAAAAGGCTATTTCATCAGTTTTCTCATACCGTGGACTGATTCATATCAAATCGTCACCGGAAGATGATCCGATAAAAGTAGAAGACATATCTAGCTTAAACCAGTTTTTTCGTCCTGCTAACTCTAATGCCTAAAGTAATGCTTTCGATTTTTAATTTGTTATTTATACTATATTTTATACATAAACATATTGGAAAAAAGTATCAATACCACTTGTCAAAATCAAAAAATGCGTTGCAAAATCTTATTATACATGTCCTTGGGACATAATGAATATGTTTCCAATGACGGATTACGAAACATGTTGCATATATTAACAAAACAAAAATATGGACTTAATATATGTCACATAAATGCTCAAAGCTTAACAAGTAAAATTGATGAATTCAAATATATTTTCGAAAATTCAGATATTGACATAATATGCATATCGGAAACGTGGTTTACCAAGTATGTAGCCGATGGTTTCATATGCGTAGCGGGATACAACGTTTTTAGAAACGACAGAAATATAAGAACAGGAGGAGGTGTAGCAATTTATGTGAAGAGCAACATATCATGCAAAGTGATAATCAGATCTGGTGAGAATGAAGAGGTGGAATCGATATTTATTGAAACGCTATTGAATGGACAAAAGCTGCTTATTGGTTGCGTGTATCGACCAAACAAAAACATACCAATCAATAACTTTATTAATTATTTAACTGACGCAGTTGTGCATTATGACGATGTAATAATTAGTGGAGATATGAACTCAAATATTATACTTGATGGAAGTCTCATAAACGCAGTTAACTCAGTAGGCCTTTATGCAGTAAATTCAACAAATCCCACACACTTTGCAACAACTGCTAGTACCTTATTAGATCTATTCCTAGTTAATAACCAGAATAAGATTCTTCTTTATGACCAACTGAGTGCATCATGTTTTTCCAAACATGATTTGATATTTATGACGTATGACGTTCAGCGACCTCCTCCAGAAGAAGAAGCGCAGACATTCCTCAATTTCAAAAAAATCAATTACCATCTACTTATGTCGGGACTACATTGTATTAACTGGAGAACTATTTATATGATTCAATCTGTTGATGACAAAGTGGACTTTTTAAATAGAAACTTGCAGCATCTTCAAACCCTATCAGTTCCGCAATGCACAAGAAAAGAGCAACGAGCACACAAAAGCTGGTTTAATAACAATATTCAAAACTTAATAAAATGTCGTGATATTGCTTATAGAAGATGGAAGAGATTTAAGACGCAAGAGCTACACAATGAGTTCAAAGCACTGCGATCCGAAGTAAACAAAACTATACAAAGAGCAAAAGCAAACCACTATTCAAACAGGTTTCAGTCTGCGATTAATTCTAAATGTAAATGGAATATAATTAGGGAAATTGGAATTGGAAAAAGTAAGTTCCGTCCTGTTAATGATGACCCCGATCAAATAAATGAATCGTTTGTTAGTGCGGTTACAACCAATGCAGCAATGAATCTCTCATCAACCTCAGACATTGATGCGACGAATTTTCAACCTCATACAGCTTTTGAGTTTGCATGTACCAACTATCAAGACATAGTGTTTAGTTGTATGGCAATAAAGTCGAATGCTGCTGGATTTGATAACATATACCCACAGCTCATTAAGATTATATTACCACACATCTTACCATATATTACACACCTATTTAACATGATACTAACAACAGGAAATTACCCAAGTGCGTGGAAATATGCAAAAATTATTCCAACACCGAAAACATCTGATGAGTATCGTCCAATATCAATTCTTCCATTTCTCTCTAAGGTATTTGAGCGCATAATACATAACCAAATAAGTAAATACTTGAATGAGCAAAATCTATTGTCGAGTAGGCAATCTGGTTTCAGACCGAAACATAGCTGTATCACAGCGCTAATTGATGTTACGGAGGAAATAAGGTCTAAATTGGATGACGGCTTATTATCCTGTTTAGTTCTGTTGGACCACTCAAAGGCGTTTGACTGCGTGGATCATAAGCGACTATGTGCCAAATTGCTAATACTGTACAACTTTTCCCATTCAGCATCATCACTTGTCTATAACTACCTCTGTGAGCGTAGTCAGTCTGTTGTTGTTGGAAGCTTAGTATCTAAGCCACTAAATATAAATAGAGGTGTTCCGCAAGGATCCATCCTGGGACCACTTCTGTTTTGTATGTACATAAACGATCTCCCATCCAAACTTCGTTACTCTAAGATACATATATATGCTGATGATGTACAGCTGTATATCAGTTTTCATAAGTCAATGATACACCAAGGCATCACAAAACTTAATAAAGATTTGACAAATGTACACACCTGGGCTAATGCAAATGGACTTCTAATAAACCCAAATAAATCGAAGTTTATACTGATTTCAAGTCGTTCGCAAGAGATCACATGTAGCTATCCTGTGTTAATTGGAAACCAGAACATAGAACAAGTACCAAAAGCTAAGAACTTGGGCGTTATTATAAACAGTAGCCTTAGATGGAATGATCATATCGTCGCTGCCTCGGGTAAAATATTTGGTATGTTAAGGACATTGTATAAGACACATTTTTATACACCACAGAACATCCGTTCTCTTTTGGCGAAAACGTATCTAATGCCGGTACTACTTTATGGTGTGGAAATATTTAGTAAGTGTGATGCAAGAAGCACAAACTGTTTAGAAAGAGCATTCAAGGCAATAACAAGATATGTGTTTGGATTAAGAAGATATGAAAGTTGTGCTGCTTATTCAAAAAGTTTATACGGTGTAGAGTTTGGCGACCTTCTAAAAATTAAAACACTTACACTGCTACACAAAGTCATATATTTGAATGTACCAATATACTTATACGAAAAGCTACAAATCGGCAGATCTAGCAGAAGGATTGTTATAGTTCCGATGCGACATAAATTACTACTTTCTGAATGGCAATTCTTCCTAAATTCCGTCCGTCTTTGGAACATCTTACCACCCCAAATACAATTTATCAGCAACGCACACTCTTTCAAAAAAGCATTACATGGATACTATCAAAATATACTTTTAACTAATTAATTATTATTATTATTATTATTTTTTTTTTTTTCATAAAGACTATTATTCATTCATGTATTTCAATTATGTATCATTAATACTCCTGTGCCAAAAATTTTAATCTCTATTCAACTACATTATATATTTCTTATACTTATTGTTTAAAATTTGCATACATATTTTGTTTTTATCTAAATATTGTATATTCTATATAAATTAAACCATTACAAATCACATACGATAACTAAAAGATTTAATCTTGTAGTGTGTGAATGCAAACCTAATAAATAAATAAAATAAATAAATCGAGTTACTCCACTTAACTGCCCAGTACAGAGTTTGATTTTGCAATGAAATGGGAATAAAATGTTAATTTAACTCTAATTAAAAAAAAAAACAAGTATATACGGCCGTAAGTTCGGCGAGGCCGAAGCTTATGTACCCTCCACCATGGATTGCGTAGAAACTTCTACTGAAGACTGTCATCCACAATCGAATTACTTGGGTTGCGGTAACACTTGCCGATGGCAATGTATCTTAAAACTTCCTAACACCGTAATATATACCACATAGTCCATATGTGGTATATATTAAACTAAAAAAGGCCGATTAAATACGTATATAATTAAGTTTAAAGTTTCTATAGAAATAAAATTTTGACAAAATAAAATTTTGACAACATTTTCTATAGAAATAAAATTTGGAAAAAATATTCTATAGAAATAACATTTGGATAAAATATTCTATAGAAATAAAATTCTGACAAAATTTTCTATAGAAATAAAATTTTGACAAAATGTTCTATAGAAATAAAAGTTTGACAAAATTTTCTATAGAAATAAAGTTTTGACAAAATTTTCTATAGAAATAACATTTTGACAATGTTTTCTATAAAAATAAAATTTTGGTAGATTATTTTTGGCTCGAGTGGCAACCATGGGATCGCCTATATATAACTATAGAACGAAAATCTGGGGATCGATTTATATGGGGGCTATATATAATTATGGACGGATATGGACCAATTTTGGCATGGTCATTAGAGAACAAATACCAGCACCATGTAACAAATTTCAATCGTATCGGATGACTTTTGCTCCTATAAGAAGCTTCGGAGGTCATATCTGGGGATCGGTTTATATGGGGGCTATATATAATTATGGGCCGATGTGGACCAATTTTTGCATGGTCATTAGAGAACATATACCAACACCATGTACCAAATTTCAGCGGGATCGGATGAAATTTGTTTCTCTTAGAGGCTCCGTAAGCCAAATCGGGGGATCGATTTATATGGGGGCTATATATAATTATGGACCGATGTGGACCAATTTTTGCATCGTTTTTAGAGACCATATACTAACACCATGTACCAAATTTCAGCCGGATCGGATGAAATTTGGTTCTCTTAGAGACTCCGCAAGCCAAATTTGGGGGTCCGTTTATATGAGGGCTATACGTAAAAGTGGACCGATATGGACCAATTTTTGCATGGTTGTTACAGACCATATACTAACACCATGTACCAAATTTCAGCGGGATCGGATGAAATTTGCTTCTCTTAGAGGCTCCGTAAGCCAAATCGGGGGATCGGTTTATATGGGGGCTATATATAATTATGGACCGATGTGGACCAATTTTTGCATGGTCATTAGAGACCATATACTAAAACTACGGACCAAATTTCAATCGTATCAGATGACTTTTGCTCCTCTAAGAGGCTCCGGAGGCCAAATCTGGGGATCGGCTTATATGCGGGCTATATATAATTATGGACCGATATGGACCAATTTTGGCATGGTCATTAGAGAACAAATACCAACACCATGTACCAAATTTCAGCGGGATCGGATGAAATTTGCTTCTCTTAGAGGCTCCGTTAGCCAAATCGGGGGATCGGTTTATATGGGGGCTATATATAATTGTGGACCGATGTGAACCAATTTTTGCATGGTTGTTAGCCGGATCGGATGAAATTTGGTTCTCTTAGAGACTCCGCAAGCCAAATCGGGGGATCGGTTTATATGGGGGCTATATGTAATTATGGGCCGATATGGACTAATTGTTGCATGGTCATTAGAGAACATATACCAACACCATGTACCAAATTTCAGCGGGATCGGATGAAATTTGCTTCTCTTAGAGGCTCCGTAAGCCAAATCGGGGGATCGGTTTATATGGGGGCTATATATAATTATGGACCGATGTGGACCAATTTTTGCATGGTTGTTAGAGACCATATACTAACACAACGGACCAAATTTCAATCGTATCGGATGACTTTTGCTCCTATAAGAGGCTTCGGAGGTCAAATCTGGGGATCGGTTTATATGGGGGCTATATATAATTATGGACCGATGTGGACCAATTTTTGCATGGTTGTTAGAGACCATATACTAACACCATGTACCAAATTTCAGCCGGATCGGATGAAATTTGGTTCTCTTAGAGACTCCGCAAGCCAAATCGGGGGATCGGTTTATATGGGGGCTATATATAATTATGGACCGATGTGGACCAATTTTTGCATGGTTATTAGAGACCATATACTAACACCATGTACCAAATTTCAGCCGGATCGGATGAAATTTGGTTCTCTTAGAGACTCCGCAAGCCAAATCGGGGGATCGGTTTATATGGGGGCTATATGTAATTATGGGCCGATATGGACTAATTTTTGCATGGTCATTAGAGAACAAATACCAACACCATGTACCAAATTTCAGCGGGATCGGATGAAATTTGCTTCTCTTAGAGCAATCGCAAGCCAAATTTGGGGGTCCGTTTATATGGGGGCTATACGTAAAAGTGGGCCGATATGGCCCATTTGCAATACCATCCGACCTACATCAATAACAACTACTTGTGCCAAGTTTCAAGTCGATAGCTTGTTTCGTTCGGAAGTTAGCGTGATTTCAACAGACGGACGGACATGCTCAGATCGACTCATAATTTCACCACAACCCAGAATATATAGACTTTATGGGGTCTTAGAGCAATATTTGATGTGTTACAAACGGAATGACAAAGTTAATATACCCCCATCCTATGGTGGAGGGTGTAAAAAGACAATATCGCAATTTCTCTACCTTTTGTTTTATATCCTGCTGGTTTCTTGAACCCCCAAATTTAGAAGATATGGATATTCAGTCCGATATTTATTTTGTTCTTCGAAGGATATTACATACAATGATTTCGGAGAGACATTAAAATTGCTTTGCTTGTTGTTTGAGATACTATCATTGTACATATTTTTCGGCCAAAAACAAAATAAGTACATTTCTCAAATTAATTTACAAAAATATAGGATTACATATTGTGAACCAGCAAACCTAGCGGACTAACTTCTCAAAAAAATAAATAATTAAATAAAAAAATAAATAAAATAAATAAATAAAAATAAATAAAAATAAATAAAATAAAATACAGAATAAATTTCTCGTACTTGGTATTAAGACAAATATTTTTCACATTGACCTACTAAATTAATTATATACTCTCTTCACAAACCTATGTAAGCATTCCATAACATATCTTATGGAATACTTCAAATACCCTAACCATAAAGAATTTCTTAAATTTCTTCACTTATAACCGGCATTAATTCCACAACGAACAAAAAAGAACAACAACAGATAAAAAATCATTTCATCAACAATCATTCAACACAAGCGAAGGAAAACACAAAAACTGCGAAGAATCTGCCATATATAACACAGATATGTTAATTAAATCAAATATTATTTTAGTCGCAACAATAACAACAAGAATAACATCAGTCATCACGACTATCGCAATAGATCGTTTGAAGTGTCAACAAACAAACAAGAAAGAAAAAAAAAATAAAAGAAAAATGCTCAACTCATCTTAAATGCGAATTCAACTTTGGGTTCAGTTAAATCGGTGTGATTTAAATTTCACTGAAAACAAATTTGTGCGACATCTATTTTTAGCTAAAATGCCTTACTTCTAACACCGTCTTGTCTATAAGCTAACGCTAGTGGCAGCATTTAAATTGACGCATGTATGGCTCTCTCTCTCTCTCTCTCTCTGTCTCTCTTCCGTAGAGATATCTCTTATGCTTTCTTTCTCTTCGAAGTATATCTCTTATTTGCCATGGTAAAGAAACTAAAAATGACTCTTGAAAGGAATATAATCAGAAGGTTGATCGTTTTATTTAGCAAACGAAATTGAAATAAAAACAAGTACGGAAAGTCTAAAGTCGGGCGGGGTCGACTATATTATACCCTGCACCACTTTGTAAATTCATATTTTCGATACGATATCAAATCCGTCAAATGATTTGGGTGCTATATATAAAGTTTTTTTGTCCCAAATGCATACATTTAAATCTGACTCGATCTGGACAGAATTTGATAGACTTCTGCAAAATCAATAGATTCAAAATTTAAGTCGGCTAATGCACTAGGGTGGAACACAATGTTAGTAAAAAACAAGTATATACGGCCGTAAGTTCGGCCCGGCCGAAGCTTATGTACCCTCCACCATGGATTGCGTAGAAACTTCTACTGAAGCCGATGGCAAGGTCTCTTAAAACTTCCTAACACCGTAATATATACCACATAGTCCATACGTGGTATATATTAAACTAAAAAAGGCCGACTAAAAAATAAAATAAATAAAAACAAAATAAAATTTTGACAACATTTTCTATAGAAGAAAAAATTTTTACAAAATTTTCTATAGAAATAAAATTTGGAAAAAAATTTCAATAGAAATAAAATTTTGACAAAATTTTCAATAGAAATAAAATTTTGACGAAATTTTCTTTAGAAATAAAATTTTGACAAAATTTTCAATAGAAATAAAATTTTGACAAAATTTTCTATAGAAATAAAATTTTGACAAAATTTTCTATAGAAATAAAATTTTGACAAAATTTTGTATAGAAATAAAATGTTGACAAAATTTTCTATAGAAATAAAATTTTGACAAAATTTTCTATAGAAATAAATTTTTGACAAAATTTTCTATAGAAATAAAATTTTGACAAAATTTTCTATAGAAATAACATTTTGACAATGTTTTCTATAAAAATAAAATTTTGGTAGATTATTTTTGGCTCGAGTGGCAACCATGATTATGAACCGATATGGACCAATTTTTGTGTGATTGGGGATCGGCTATATGTAACTATAGACCGATATGGACCAATTTTGGCATGGTTATTAGCGGCCTTATACTAACACCACGTTGCAAATTTCAACCGGATCGGATGAATTTTGCTCGTCCAAGAGGATCCGGAGATCAAATCTGGGGAACGGTTTATATTGGGGCTATATATAATTATGGACTGATATGGACCAATTCTTGCGTGTTTGTTAGAGACCACATTCTAACACCATGTTCCAAATTTCAACCGGATCGGATGAATTTTGCTCCTCCAAGAGGCTCCGGAGGACAAATCTGGGGATCGATTTATATGGGGGCTATATATAATTATGTACCGATATGGACCAATTCTTGCATGATTGTTAGAGACCATATACTAACACCACGTACCAAATTTCAACCGGATCGGATTAATTTTTCTCCTCTAAGAGGCTCCGGAGGTCAAATCTTGGGATCGGCTTATATGGGGGCTATATATAATTATAGGCCGATGTGGACCAATTTTTTCATGGTCATTAGAGAACATATACCAATACCATGCACCAAATTTCAGCCGGATCGGATGAAATTTGCTTCTCTTAGAGCAATCGCAAGCCAAATTTGGGGGTCCGTTTATACACACAAAAAATTTTTTTTTGATTTCAATCACGAAAATCGCGGATTCAATCATTTTTTTAATTGAAATGTCTTCAATCACGAAAATGATAGCATCAATCACCCATTTTGATTGAAAACCAACACGATTTTCAATTAAAAATTTAATTGACTTTTGTCACGGAATCAATTAATTGTGTGATTGAATCAATTAAAAACGTGATTGATTTTTAACATAAAATTCAATCACAGTTTTAATTGAATCAATTAAAATTTTAATTAATTTCGCGACAAAAATCAATCAACTATTTGATTCATTCAATTAAATAATTAATTGAAATTGGCTTCAATCAAAAAAATTATATATTGCGACCCCAAAATCGTATTTAATTTTATTTGAAATAAAAGAAAATATGTGTTTCTTATAAAACATATTTAATATTTTATTATTTTTTGAATTATGCAATAGACAAATAAATTTGATTCTTGTCATTTGTGGTTTGTTCTAACATAACTTACAAATACAATTACATAAATTATATAAATCATTATCTTCCTTATAATAATAACCATGTTAGCATGGTCCTTCTAATATGTAGATGCGCCTAGATTTCCAATAAATCAGCAGCCTGTAAGCTAAATTAGTTTTTCTGAAAGTAAACAGAATAATTCGAATTTTATTTTGTTCAATTAAAAGTTAATTTTGTTAAACATTACCTGCATAGAATATCAAGTTCAATTCTTAGTTCCAGGTTGCAGATTTATAATCTTCTTTGCAGTTGTAGTCTTTTAGCATAAAAAGGTGTATTAAGGAGCTCGGTAATTTAATTTTAGTAGCAATTCCTTTCCAAAATTTCTGCACATTGAAATCGTCTATTAAAATTTGAACCAATCATAGACAAAAATAATGGGAAAGCAATGTAATATTTGGTATTATATTGATGATACTTTGCAAATTCTAAAAATAGAAAAAAATATATAAATGGGAAATACATATTTTTATTATTTTCGGATATTTTTCATATTTTTAAATCCAAGAGAAAGAACTTTTTTACCATTACATAATTCAGCTCATTAATTTATATATCAGATATACTCTCTCTACTTGGGTTCAAACTGAAAAAGGCAGGTAAAACAAAAATACAATTTAATGCCAACGCCACTTCGCAACTTCAAGGTGAATCTTCCAACAAACCCATAACGCTCTTGGTTTTAAGAAAACTAGTAGTGAAAAAAATTATAATTTTAAAAGATCAATACGGTACCCACTTTTTTGTTGCAAACATATTCTTACATATTTGATAAAATGATGGAGTTGATTGGTCAATTTCACGAAATATAATTGGTTACTAAAAGAAATGAATAAAAAATATATTATTTTAGTCCGTTTAATGCAAACAGGCTTCAATGGAAAACGGTATTCACATTTCACAATTTCTTACCTTCAATAAACGTAGATTGTTTTCCATATTTACAATACCACAAAACACAAACACAGGTAATTTCAAATGCGTTCTCTCATATATTTTTTCAAACCTTTAGCACGTGGCCATTTGTTGTTGCACACTTTATTTATTTCAACCCTTTGCTATGATTTGTTGTTGCGTTCAAAATATTTATGTACACATTTTCAATGCAGCAGACAGAATGTCGCCAATCATGTTTTTCAATTTACGCGAAAAACAAAAACCCAACCGTTCGTTACAAGTTACTTCTACAGACTGATCTCTCCATCGTACATTGTTGAATAAATACCCATTCTCTTGTTCTCTTTTCGCTCTTTCCATTGCTCAAAATTATTCAATTTCAATCACAAAGGTGATTGGATCAATCACATGTGTAATTGGAAACGGAAAAAATTTCAATCACGTTTGTAATTGAAAATTATTTCCGAATTGATTAACAAATTGATTGTATCAATTAATATTTTAAATGGAAACGTTACAAATATCGATCATTTTTTTAATTGGGTTTTATTCGGATTTGATTAAATAATTAATTGAATCAATTAACATATTAATTGAATCCGTTTCCAAATTCAATTAAGTGTTTAATTGAAAAAATTTTGGTGATAATTTTTTGTGTGTATGGGGGCTATACGTAAAAGTGGACCGATATGGGCCATTTGCAATACCATCCGACCTACATCAATAACAACTACTTATGCCACGTTTCAAGTCGATAGCTTGTTTCGTTCGGAAGTTAGCGTGATTTCAACAGACGGACGGACGGACAAGCTCAGATCGACTCAGAATTTCACCACGACCCAGAATATATATACTTTATGGGGTCTTAGAGCAATATTTCGATGTGTTACAAACGGAATGACAAAGTTAATATACCCCCATCCTATGGTGGAGGGTATGAAAAGGAAATATTTTTGACAAATTCAAAAATATTTATTAGACACAAATAATTTTTTGACGTGTTAAAGAAAATTTTCTATATGAAGGAATGAATTGAAGTTCAAAATTACAATAATGCCTTTAGTGCCGTACACAATGGACATTTTATTAGGATGCGACACAATCACATTCAGCACTCGTCAACCTAGAATAGCCTAAAAAGAAGGTTCTTTGATTTATTTTGATGTCATAATTGCCACAAAAATCCAACATCTCCGGATCTTAATCCGTTGGACTTTTGAGTCTGGGGCATCACAAGGCGGCTCTTCACCCGGAATGGGCCAATATACCGAAAAACCAATAATATAGCCATATGTCAGTCCACAATTCGTGCCAAAGTTTTCCAATGCGAACAAATCTAATTGGTTTTAAAATTTGTTTTTATTTCCAACAATGTTTGCTTTTATGCGATAAAAATAAAAAAGCGATCTACTTTGTTGCAATACATATCAGTTTATATATGTATATGTGAGAACATGTGTTGATATGAAATTCCCTTCAGTATATGTTTACAATATTGTATTTTTCTAATCCGGTGTTTTTCTGTACCACTTTTTCTTCCACTCTGTTGATGGTTATACAAAACCAATTTTCGCCTAAAAGTATGCTCCAATTTTCTAAGTAATTAAATATTTGCCTTTAAATGCGTGACTAAATGTAAGCATAGCAGTACTGTTAATAACATTCTTATGATATTGTGCTTAAGTTAATGAAAAATCGAATTATATTTTCTGCTTAGAAAGAGACCACCACCACTAAAGCTAAAGTGGTTCAATGGATTGATGGACTACGATTCCCACAAATGGCATTTGGTTGTAAAATGTTGTAATAAAATCGACACCATTGCATGAATATAAGCGTAATTAACGAGCGTAGAAGCTAATCATTTGATAAATGTCTTTCATTTTGCCAAAAACACGCAATGCTTTTATCGAACCAAGCAAGTGTCGGAGAAAAAGGGAAACTGTTCTACGTTGTGTACGTGTCAAAAAGGTATATTGCATGACAAGTGTAAAAATTAATCAAACATTAGAAAGTTAATGAGAAATATTTATCTACCATACATTTTTAGCTAATATTAGATAGTCAAAGAAACAGTTTATGACCTCGTTGTGTTGAGTATGACAGATGTCTTGTTCTAGGATATCAAATGCCATAGGGTTGGCATGTTCCAGTGAAAGGCATATTTGTTGACTTTTCAGATTGTGTGTATGTGTGTGTTTTTTAATACAAAGTAACTTAAGCATTTTTGTTAGAATTAGACAGTTTTTGTTTTTTTATTTTTTCTCTACATTCTAAAGAACTCATTATTTTTTTCGGACAAGTGACCAAAATTGAGTGCGCCAAAGCCAAACAATCCTTTGGGGTCTACGTTTTTTTCCTGTCTCTGTTTTTCCTGGAAAGTATGTTTCCCTTTTATTTTTCTTATGTCATTTTTACCTTTCATGACTGTCCGAAAAATTGAAAAAAACAAAAGGACAAAACATTGCAATTAATTCCAAGGTCATGTGTATCAAGTGGTTGTTCTACAAATGATTGTATACGAATTTCGCGTGACACAAGTTCCTTAAATTTCTTTTATTTAGTTCGAAATGGTTTCCGCTGTTTACCCTACACCACTCTGACTTGTTACGAGCGGTTTATAACAGCTTTGGAAATTATTAGAATTTCAAGAAGAGTGTTGGAAAATATTAACCTTACAATTTTTTTCCGAATCATAAATACCCACCTCCATTAATTAAATAATAGAATTGTTTCCTTTGAAAATCCTTCGTTGGGTTACTTGAAAATAATTCTACGTAATCGGCAGAGTTAATACATGGGGGTTATACCAAAACATAGACCGATCTGTGGATCATATTCGCTACACCTATTTAAGGACCTAAAATACCTCTAAATTTTCAATGTTAGACAAGATTAGGATAAAAATTGCTGTGTCTGGAAGCCCAAGAAGTCCAATTCGGCAGATCGGTCTATATGGAGGTATTAAAAATGTGAATATATATGCCCCATATTCGGACCCTAGATACCTCTAGAGTTTGGATTTCTTTTGGGATGTTTAGACGCTCAAGACCCCAAATGGGAGGGGGTCGGTTAGTATGGGGGCTTTATCAAAATCTGGACTGATATAGCCCATCTTCACCTTCTTGCCGACAAAAAAAAATTCATAACGATAGCTTCATTTTTGAAGACTGTAGCGTGATCAAAACAGACAGACGGACATGGTTATATCGTCTTAGAATTTCTCCCTGATCAAGGAGATATTCCGATGTATTACAAACACTGTTGCCACTTGTGCCAAAAATAATCTACCTCAATTTGAAGAAATTTTTACCAAAAATCTACCAAATTTGAAAAATTTTTATTTTGGAGTTATTTTTTATACCCTCCACCATAGGATGGGGGTATATTAACTTTGTCATTCCGTTTGTAACACATCGAAATATTGTTCTCAGACCCCATAAAGTATATATATTCTGGGTCGTGCTGAAATTCTGAGTCGATCTGAGCATGTCCGTCCGTCCGTCCGTCTGTTGAAATCACGCTAACTTCCGAACGAAACAAGCTATCGACTTGAAACTTGGCACAAGTAGTTTCTATTGATGTAGGTCGGATGGTATTGCAAATGGGCCATATCGGTCCACTTTTACGTATAGGACCCTCAGATTTGGCTTGCGGAGCCTCTAAGAGAAGCATATTTCATCCGATCCGGCTGAAATTTGGTACATTGTGTTGGTATATGGTCTCTAACAATCATGCAAAAATTGGTCCACATCGGTTCATAATTATATATAGCCCCCATATAAACCGATCTCTAGATTTCGCTTGCGGAGCCTCAAATAGAAGCAAATTTCATCCGATCTGGCTGAAATTTGGTACATAATGTTGGTATATGGTCTCTAAAAACCATGCAAAAATTGGTCCATAACGGTTCATAATTATATATAGCCCCCATATAAACCGATCCCCAGATTTCGCTTGCGGAGGCTCAAAGAGAAGCAAATTTCATCCGATCCGGCTGAAATTTGGTACATGGTGTTGGTATATGATCTCTAACAACCGTGCTAGAATTGGTCCATATCGGTTCATAATTATATATAGCCCCCATATAAACCGATCCCCAGATTTGGCTTGCGGAGCCTCAAAGAGAAGCAAATTTCATCCGATCCGGCTGAAATTTGGTACATGATGTTGGTATATGGTCTCTAACAACCATGCAAAAATTGGTCCATATCTGTATATAGTTATATATAGCCACACACACAAAAATTGGTCATATCGCCAAAACTAATGTACCAAAATTTTATTACTAAAGAAAATTTTGTCACAATTTTATTTCTGTAGAAAATTTTGTCAAAATTTTATTTCTATAGAAAATTTTGTCAGAATTTTATTTCTATAGAAAATTTTGTCAAAATTTTATTTCTATAGAAAATTTTGTCAAAATTTTATTTCTATAGAAAATGTTGTCAACATTTTATTTCCATAGAAAATGTTGTCAAAATTTTATTTCTATAGAAAATATAGTCAACATTTTATTTCTATAGAAAATTTTGTCGAACTGAATTATATACGTATTTAATCGGCCTTTTTATACCCTGCACCACACTGTGGAACAGGGTATTATAAGTTAGTGCATATGTTTGCAACACCCAGAAGGATACGAGATAGGCACATGGTGTCTTTGGCAATAATGCTCAGGGTGGGTCCCTGAGTTGATATAACCATGTCCGTCTGTCCGTCCGTCTGTCTGTGAACACATTTTTGTGATCAAAGTCTAGGTCGCAATTTAAGTCCAATCGCCTTCAAATTTGGTACATGTTCCTAGTTTGGATCAGAATAGAACCCTATTGATTTTGGAAGAAATCGGTTCAGATTTAGATATAGCTCCCATATATATCTTTCGGCCGATATGCACTAACATGGACCCATCAGCCAGAGTTTTACACCGATTTGCTTGAAATTTTGTACAAACATAACACTTAGTCGTATAGTGAAGTTTGCAAAATTTGATTGAAATCGGTTCAGATTTAGATATAGCTCCGATATATATCTTTCGCCCGATATGGACTTATATGGCCCCAGAAGCCAGAGTTTTGGCCCAATTTATTTGAAATTTTGCACTAGGAGTACAATTTGTAGTGCAGTTAAGTGTGCAAAATTTAATTGAAATCGGTTCAGATGTAGATATAGCTCCTATATATGTCTTTCGCCCGATATGGACTAATATGGTTTTAATAGCCAGAGTTTTGGCCCAATTTGGTTGAAATTTTGCACAGGGAGTAGAATTAGCATTGTAGCTATGCGTGCCAAATTTGGTTGAAATCGGTTCAGATTTAGATATAGCTCCCATATATATGTTTTTCTGATTTCGACAAAAATGGTCAAAATACCAACATTTTCCTTGTAAAATCGCCACTGCTTAGTCGAAAAGTTGTGAAAATTACTCTAATTTTCCTAAACTTCTAATACAAATGTATCGAGCGATAAATCATAAATAAACTTTGCGAAGTTTCCTTAAAATTGTTTCAGATTTAAATGTTTCCCATATTTTTTTTACTAACATTGTGTTCCACCCTAGTGCATTAGCCGACTTAAATTTTGAGTCTATACATTTTGTAGAAGTCTATCAAATTCTGTCCAGATCGAGTGATATTTAAATATATGTATTTGGGACAAACCTTTATATATAGTCCCTAATACATTTGACGGATGTAATATGGTATCGAAAATTTAGATCTACAAAGTGGTGCAGGGTATAATATAGTCGGCCCCGCCCGACTTTAGACTTTATTAATACTTGTTTTTCTGTAGAAAATTGAAGTACCTCTTAGTTGGAGAAGAATATAGTGCAAAATCTACCTAATTTATTCACTCAAGTGAACATCCAAAGCATAACTACTACATAAGTACTCCGAAAACAGAGTATTTTCTCAAAATTTAACTTCTATGCAAAATTTTGTCAAACATTTACTTTTATAGAAAATTTTATTTCTTTGGAATGTTTTCTCATAATTTTACTCCTGTAGAAAATTTCCCCAAATTTTATTTTTATTGAAAATTTTCTCAAAGTGTTATTTTTATTTTTTTTTTACTTATAAAGAATATTTTGTTCAAATTTTATTTTTACACAAAAGTTTGTCAAAATTTTATTTCTGTTGAAAATTTTCTCAGAATTTTGTTTTCTATAGATAATTTTCTCAATTTTTTTCTATAGAATATTGAAGTACCTCTTAGTTGGAGAAGAATATATTGCAAAATCTATCAAAACTTCAAGAATTCTACCAATCTACAAAACTGTAAAAAATCAACCAGTTTTGGTAGAATTCTAGCAATTGTGGCAACCGTGGTAAACTTGTTATATCCCCACATAACATAGAATCGGGCAACACTCAGTGATAAGAGAGGAGTTCACCACTGTGGTATCACAATGGATTGAATAGTCTAAGTGAGCCTGAAATATCGGGCTGCCACTACACCTAACTTGACCTGATCTATACCTCCACCACGATTCTATGGTTGTGGATTTTTTTAATATTTTCATTCAAGTGAACTTCCAAGGCATAACTTCTAAAGAAGTGCTCCGAATACTAAAGAAGTTGTAATGAAACGGAGTACTTCCGTTTAATGACCGTCCAAGTGAAATTAATTGAAAACTATAAAAATGTTCATTATTTTTGGATCTCGAGTTGCAGATGACGATGTTTTGACTTTTTCAAAATGTCAAGTAATCGAAACAAGTTGTCTACGGTTACCCAATTTTCAATATGCTCCAATTTTATCACAAAATATTAATATCATCACATTATAATGTTTCATTAAATCAACCCAAATAATAATGTATCATCATGATTTCCTTAAAAGTAAATTACGAATTTGCCTTAGACTTCGCGTGCTCTCTATGCCGTCTACAAATATCATGTTCTTTGACCTATTGTTCAGCTATCATTCGCATTTACCTTTTACTTCTAATCACTTACAAAGGCATTTATAGGCTAGAATTTTTCATATAATTTCCTATTGTTATAGGTGGTTGCTATGGTGGGGTCCAACAATGAACTTAAGCATTCAACAGATTAAGTGAAATAAATGTCATGGCAATTGATACACAAAAAATCAGCCCATAAGAAATTTTTATTCGTGGGTATATAAGAGAAAGAAAAAAAGACACACCGAAATCAACACAGTTTTTATTTAATAAAAAAATATTCGAGTAGTATTACTTTAGTAAATAAAATGTCAAGAGTCGAGATTTGTCTGGAGAATTTTTTTTTTTGGGTAAAATTCAACTTGACCACCTGTATTATAAAGGGGTTTTCTACAAGAGGCATCATTTTGAATTACATGGTATTTCATTTGAAAATCGATTTTTTTAAATTTGGTATAGTCAATATTCCGAGTTATTGGTTCCTATTGCAATCAATATGCGGAAGAAAGTCATTGTAAAAATACAACTTGCAGGTTGTGAAAAGTGAATTTATTCTAAAAATGTTGATAACTTCCCTACATGTCCATAATTTTAATCAATAAAAACTATTTCAGCAAAAACCAAATTTTTATACCCTCCACCATAGGATGGGAGTATATTAACTTTGTCATTCCGTTTGTAACACATCGAAATATTGCTCTAAGACCCCATAAAGTATATATATTCTGGGTCGTGGTGAAATTCTGAGTCCATCTGAGCATGTCCGTCCATCCGTCCGTCTGTTGAAATCTGAGTAGATCTGAGAATGTCCGTCCGTCCGTCCGTCTGTTGAAATCACGCTAACTTCCGAACGAAACAAGCTATCGACTTGAATCTTGGCACAAGTAGTTGTTATTGATGTAGGTCAGATGGTATTGATAATGGGCCATATCGGTCCAATTTTACGTATAGCCTCTATACAAACGGACCCCCAAATTTAGCTTGCAGACCCTCTAAGAGAAGCAAATTTCATCCGATCCGGCTGGGTACATGGTGTTAGTATATGGTCTCTAATGACCATGCAAAAATTGGTCCACATCGGTCCATAATTATATATTGCCCCCATATAAACCGATCCCCTGATTTGGCTTGCGAAGTCTCTAATAGAAGAAAATTTCCGGCTGAAATTTGGTACATGGTGTTAGTATATGGTCTCTAACAACTATGCAAAAATTGGTCCACATCGGTGCATAATTATATATAGCCCCCATATAAACCGATAACCAGATTTGACCTCCGGAGCCTCTTGGAAGACCAAAATTCATCTGAGCGATATGGACCGTTTTTTTTGCATGGTCATTAGAGACCATATACTAACACCATGTACCAAATTTCAGCCGGGTCGGATCAAATTTGCTTCTCTTAGAGGCTTCGCAAGCCAAATCGGGGAATCGGTTTATATGGGGGCAATATATAATTATGAACCGATGTGGACCAATTTTTGCATGGTTGTTAGAGATCATATGCTGACACCATGTACCAAATTTCAGTCGAATCGGATGAAATTTGCTTCTCTTAGAGTCCCCGCAAGCCAAATTTGAGGGTCCGTTTATATGGGGGCTATACGTAAAAGTGGACCGATATAGCCCATTTGCAATACCATCCGATCTACATCAATAACAACTACTTGTGCCAAGTTTCAAGTCGATAGCTTGTTTCATTCGGATGTTAGCGTGATTTCAACAGACGGACGGACGGACATGCTCGGATCTACTCAGAATTTCACCACGACCCAGAATATATATACTTTATGGGGTTTTAGAGCAATATTTCGATGTGTTACAAACGGAATGACAAAGTTAATATACCCCCATCCTATGGTGGAGAGCATTTAGAAACTGCCGCAAACATGGTTTTTATTTTCTGTGTATAAAGATGGAAATCATAGCACTTTTGAAATTAGTTGGTTCTTGAGCATTAAACCACTTAAGCGAAAACACTTGTACTACTTTAAAAGCTCTATTGTTATTTAAAGAGTTCGACTTTTGATGTATAGGCAATTATAGTGAGAACTTTAACAAGTAGAGACTCTTCAATTGGATGAATTCCACTTAAAATAGCCTCGCAAAATATGTAAATGTTTTAAGTAAATGTTTTAAGTCGATTTTACAAATATGAGATAGGTTAGGTTAGGTTAGGTGGCAGCCCGATGTATCAAGCTCACTTAGACTATTCAGTCCATTGTGATACCACATTGGTGAACTTCTCTCTTATCACTGAGTGCTGCCCGATTCCACGTTAAGCTCAATGACAAGGGACCTCCTTTTTATAGCCGAGTCCGAACGGCGTTCCACATTGCAGTGAAACCACTTAGAGAAGCTTTGAAACCCTCAGAAATGTCACCAGCATTACTGAGGTGGGATAATCCACCGCTGAAAAACTTTTTGGTGTTCGGTCGAAGCAGGAATCGAACCCACGACCTTGTGAATGCAAGGCGGGCATGCTAACCATTGCACCACGGTGGCTCCCATATAAATATGAGATAAAAAATAAATAATATAAGCCAAGATAAGCCAACTGGCCAATAAAAATGTTGACAATTTTTTTTATAGAAATACAATTTTGACAAAATTTTCTATAGAAATAAAATTTTGAAAAAATTTTCTACATAAATAGAATCGTGACAAAATTTTCTATAGAAATAAAATTGTAAGAAAATTTACTATACAAAAATATAATTTTGACAACAATTTAAAATAGAAAATATAAATAAAATGTTGACAAAATTTTCTATAGAAATAAAAGATTGTCAAAATTTTCTATAAATTCAATTTGTTTAAAATTTTTTTATAAATCCCTCAAAAGAATTCCATGTAGGAAACTGGAAATTCTTGGTCGCGAAATAGAATTTGAGAAGTCGGTAAAGTATCTAGGTATTACTATAGATCAGAATTAAATGCAAAGAATAAAATGCTTCTATACAAAATGTGCATAAGATCAATTTGTACTTATGGATGTCAAATATGGTTTTTATATGCCAAAACCAATCTAAAAAAATTGCAGGTGATCCAAAATAAGAATTTAAAAATAATTTATAATTTATCTATGAGATTTCCCACAGTTGATCTTCGTAGAAACGCTAACATTAAAACGATCAAGAACTTAACAACGGATATGGCACTGACATTTGATGAAAAATGCAAAAGGTCTAACTACGCTCATCTGAGAGGTTTGATTTGGCGATATCTAATTTAATTCTATACTTTAGGTATATTATAAATTCGGTGTTGTTCTTGTTCTCAATCTTAAATTTTTTGATACTAAATGTAGGTTTTTTTACTATATTTATACCCTAAACCACATAGTGGTCAGGGTATAATAAGTTTGATCGGCCAAAAAATGTGCCTAGCAGAAATATTGATTTTAGACCCCATAAAATATATACCGATCGACTCAGAATCACCTCCTGAGTCGATCTAGCGCTTGGTGTCCGTCCGTCCGTCTGTCCGTCCATGTATTTGTTGTCAACAGGATTCCGGTCGCAATTATTAACCGATTTTGATGAAATTTGGTACAGGGATGTTTTTGGGCACAAGGACGAACGCTATTGAATTTGGAAGAAATCGGATCAAATTTAGATATAGCTCCCATATATATGTATAGCCCGATTTCGACAAATGGGGTCACGTTGCGTTTGTTTTCAAATTTGGCAAAAAGTAATCTTTTTCATCGTTCTTCAAGTCTGCAAAATTTCATTTAAATCGGTTCAGATTTAGATATAGCTTCCATATATATGTATCGCCCGATTTTCCCAAATTTGGCCACAAAAACCTTATTTATTAAGCGATCTTTCTCAAACTTGACTTACTCTAATCGTTTATGGTACTGACAATATGTGCCAAAAATAATCGAAATCGGTTCAGATTTAGATATAGTTCCCATATATATGTATCGTCCGATTTGGTCAAATTTGGCCGTAAAACCCTTATTTAACAACCGATCGCACTCAAAGTTGGCTAAATGTAATTTTCTATAGCTCTAACTGTATGTGCCAAATTTCATCGGAATCGGTTCAGATTTAGATATAGCTCCCATATATATGTATCGCCCGATTTTACCAAATTTGGCCGTAAAACCCTTATTTATCAACCGATCGTAACCAAGGTTGGCTAAATATAATCTTCTATAGCACTAACTGTATGTGCAAAATTTCATCGAAATCGGTTCAAATTTAGATATAGCTCCCATATATATGTATCGCCCGATTTTGCCAAAGTTGGCTGTAAAACCCTTATTTATCAACTGATAGTGCTCAAAGTGGGCTAAATATAATCTTTTATACCTCTAACTGTATGTGCGCAATTTCATTGAAATCGGTTCAGATTTAGATATAGCTCCCATATATATGTATCGCCCGATTTTACCAAATTTGGCCGTAAAACCCTTATTTATCAACCGATCGTAACCAAGGTTGGCTAAATATAATCTTCTATAGCACTAACTGTATGTGCAAAATTTCACCGAAATCGGTTCAAATTTAGATATAGCTCCCATATATATGTATCGCCCGATTTTGCCAAAGTTGGCTGTAAAACCCTTATTTATCAACTGATAGTGCTCAAAGTGGGCTAAATATAATCTTTTATACCTCTAACTGTATGTGCGCAATTTCATTGAAATCGGTTCAGATTTAGATATAGCTCCCATATATATGTATCGCCCGATTTTGCCAAATTTGGCGGTAAAACCCTTATTTATCAACCGATTGTAACCAAGGTTGGCTAAATGTAATCTTCTATAGCACTAACTGTATGTGCAAAATTCCATCCAAATCGGTTCAAATTTAGATATAGCTCCCATATATATGTATCGGCCGATTTTGAATAATTTGCCCCTAATAACCTTATTTTTGACCATATTTAGGGACCTCATTTATTAACAGATCGTACTCAAATTTTACACAAAGTGACCTTCTGTAATATCAATCATACCTGCAAAATATTATACAAATTGGTTCAAATTTAGATATAGGTCCCATATATATGCATCGCTCGATTTTGTCATATTTGGCCATAATACCCTTATTTATTAAGCTTTGTTATTCAAATTTCAAATTTTGATGTACTAGCTGATCGTATTTAGACTTACATGTAGCTCTTACATAAATCTATTGCCCTATTTGCAGAAATTTAGATTTATTACCCACAACTAATTGACCGATTTCCTCTTTTTTAATAATGGACTCAATATTAGTGGCATACTAACTCGTTTGGTGCAAAATAAACTATAGCTCCTAATATTAGACATTTCTGCTCAGATTGTGACAAGACACCCCTTTACGTTATTCAAAACCTATACCAATGATACCCCACGAATGCTTATATTTACTAATTCAGTAGGGGTGGTTTAGCGTATAATATAGTCGGCCCCGCCCGACTTTCTACTTTACTCACTTGTTTTCCTATAAATCAGTTTAATTTTAAAACATATGCTAGTTAGGAAATCCAATTTATTATAAATTTGTTGAAATATCTTTATGATAGAAACACAAAACAATGTTAACTATTCCAATTACCTGTACTTATGATAGATTAATAAAAAAAAAACAAAATTTTTCATAGAAATAAAAGTTAGTCAAAAATGTTCTAAAGAAATAAAATTTTGACAAAATTTTCTATGGAATTAAAATTTTGATAAAATATTTTATAAAAATAAAGTTTTCATAGGATTTTCTATAAATATCGAATTTTCACATGATTTTCTATAAAAATAAATTTTTTTGACAAGATTTTCTATAGAAGTATAATTTTGACAAAACTTTCTATGGAAATAAAAGTTTGACAAAAGTTCCTATAGAAATATCATTTTGGCAGACTTTCTATAGAAAAATTTGGACATAAATATTCTATAGAAATAAATATTTTTAGAAATAAAATGTTGACAAACTTTTCTGTAGAAAATAAAATTTTTACAAAATTTTCTATAGAAAATAAAATTTTTGAAAAATTTTCTATAGAAATAAAATTTTTAAAAAATTTTCTTATAGTAATTCTGTTTTTCATGGAAATTTAGTTAAAGTTGCTTAAAAAGGCCTATGGTTAAACAACCCTTATCCGTGGATTCGATACTGAGTATTGTGCTATCTCCTTGCCGTTCAATAACCAAAAAAATAAATATGGCAATAACAAAAAAAAAAAAAAAAAGAAAACAAATTCGCTACCAACCAAGATGATAAATGAAGATACCCAAATAATGGAATCATATGGAAATTAGATAAAGTCTATTATTATAACAATTTCAACACACAAGTAATTCTTAAAATTTGTTCTATTATAAAATTGGCCTAGACCAGAAATTGGGTAATCCTTAGGCAATTCGAAAAGCAAAGAATAACCAGAAATGAGAAACACTTTTTTTTGTTTTGTACTGGATGAAAATGATAACTTTTGTGTCTGTGGAGTGTAATGAAAAGAAACCGCTTTTTCCAAATTCAACTTTTCTAGGGGGATTTAAGGTAATTTGTTTACACCCTAGATAAGACAATTTAATTTCATATAAAAATAACTGAAAACAAATATTCGTACATGCAAAAAAGCCATTTATTTGGAAAAGAGAGAAGCATCGAGCATATATAAATTTCAAAACGTGCCATTAAATTTGTTCAGGACAAATTGGACATTGAGATTTCTTGGAGTTGAGTTTATGAGGAGTTTAAATGTTTAAATGAGTTTATATATAATGAACGACTATTGTCCATTTTATTTATTTTTTCTCTTAATTTAATTGAAACTGGTTATTACTGTGGTGAATAGCAAAGTAATGAAGCAGGTTCTAATTACAAAGTTTTGTTACAATTTAATTTTTCATGTGAGTCCAAACCTGTCTAAATCTCTAACATTTGTGATCCAATTCATAAAATTAAAAATAATCAATAAATTAATTTTCACTTTCTCTTATATAGTTCACGATATATTTAGCACACAAACAGTCATTTCCATTGTTCTCAAACAAATCACAAAATATCGCATCTAATACGATGCAATTTATACTCAATCAATTATTTATGATTAGCTGTTTTTGCTGATAATTAGTTTTAATATTAATTAACAAATTAGTATAAGTTAATTAATAATGAAATACTTCACTAGATCAAAAGTGATATGAACAAATCTGGAAAACTGCCCATTACACTCAAAAAAAAAAGTGAACCATCTATTTCAGTAAAGCCAATTTTAGTTCAAGCGGTAAAGCTTGTCCATGGCACATTTTTGACAAAATTTTCTATAGAAATAAAATTTTGACACAATTTTCTATAGAAATAAAATTTTGACACAATTTTCTATAGAAATAAAATTTTGACGAAATTTTCTATAGAAATAAAATTTTGATAAAATTTTCCAAAGAAATAAAATTTTGACAAAATTTTCTATTGAAACAAAATTTTGGTAGATTATGTTTGTTTCGAGTGGCAACCATGATTATGAACCAATATGGACCAATTTTTGTGTGATTGGTGATCGGCTATATATAATTCGATATGGACGAATTTTGGTATAGTTGTTAGCGGCCATATACTAACACCACGTTCCAAATTTGAACCGGATCGGATGTTAGAGACCACATACCTACACCATGTTCTAAATTTCAGCCGGATCGGATGAAATTTGCTTCTCTTTGAGGCTCCGCAAGCCAAATCTGGGGATTGGTTTATATGGGGGCTATATATAATTATGGACCGATGTGGACCAATTTTTGCATGGTTGTTAAAGACCATATACCAACACCATGTAGCAAATTTAAGCTGGATCGGATGAAATTTGCTTCTCTTTGAGGCTCCGCAAGCCAAATCTGGGGATCGTTTTACATGGGAGCTCTATATAATTATGGACCGATGTAGACCAATTTTTACATGGTTGGTAGAGACCATATACAAAAACCGTGTAGCAAATTTCAGCTGGATCGGATGAAATTTGCTTCTCTTTGAGGCTCCGCAAGCAAAATCTGGGGATCGGTTTATATGGGGGCTATACCTAAAAACAAGTGACCCCACCGTGGAAGAAAATGTAGGTTTAGTTTAGAAAATTTTAACTAAAATAGTTTTCTAATTACAACATGTTACAAATAAGTTAATACTTTTTGTCAAATTGAAGAAAATTTTTTAAAAATATTTAATTTTTTTCTGTTGTTTAAGAAAATTTCATATGTTGGAAGAAAAAAATGGATTTAAAAATTGTTAAAATATCTTTAACGCTGTGTGAAGTTCGAGACAGTTACAATTGTAGTAAAATTTACTCATTTGAGAGACTTATGAACTCAATTTAAGCAAACTTCTGCCATTTTAGGAAAATATGAACTATTTTATTTTTTAGTAAAATTGTGCACTATATTTGTATACAACTTTTTTTCTTATTTTTAGTTCACGTCATTAAAGTTAGCAAAAAATTATTCAAATAAGGAACATTTACTCATATTGAGCAAAATTTAACTAAAATCAACTAATCGTCATGAACTAAAATAAAGTTCAGTTGGCATTAGAGCCCCTTTTTTCTGGGTGTATATATAATTATGGACCCATGTGGACCAATTTTTTGCATGTTTGTTAGAGACTACATATTAACACCATGTACCAAAATTTCAGCCGGATCGGATGAAATTTGCTTCACTTTCAGGCTCCGCAAGCCAAATCTGGGGATCGGTTTATATGGGGGCTATATATAATTATGGACCGATGTGGACCAATTTTTGCATTGTTGTTAGAGACTATATACCAAAACCATGTAACAAATTTCAGCCGGATCGGATGAAATTTGCTTCTCTTAGAGGCTCCGCAAGCCAACTCGGGGGATCGGTTTATATGGGGGCTATATATAATTATGGACCGATGTGGACCAATTTTTGCATGGTTGTTAGATACCATATACCAAAACCATGTAACAAATTTCAGCCGGATCGGATGAAATATGCTTCTCATAGAGGCTCCGCAAGCCAAATCTGAGGGGTCCGTTTATATGGGGGCTATACGTAAAAGTGAACCGATATTGCCCATTTGCAATACCATCTGATCTACATCAATAACAACTACTTGTGCCAAGTTTCAAGTCGATAGCTTGTTTCGTTCGGAAGTTAGCGTGATTTCAACAGACGGACGGACGGACATGCTTAGATCGACTCAGAATTTCACCCCGACGCAGAGTATATATACTTTATGGGGTCTTAGAGCAATATTTCGATGTGTTACAAACGGAATGACAAAGGTAATATACCCCTCATCCTATTGGGAGCCACCGTGGTGCAATGGTTAGCATGCCCGCCTTGCATACACAAGGTCGTGGGTTCGATTCCTGCTACGACCGAACACCAAAAAAGTTTTTCAGCGGTGGATTATCCCACCTCAGTAATGCTGGTGACATTTCTGAGGGTTTCAAAGCATATCTAAGTGGTTTCATTGGAATGTGCGTTCGGACTCGGCTATAAAAAGGAGGTCCCTTGTCATTGAGCTTAACATGGAATCGGGAAGCATTCAGTGATAAGAGAGAAGTTCACCACTGTGGTATCACAATGGACTGAATAGTCTAAGTGAGCCTGATACATCGGGCTGCCACATAACCTAACCTAACCTAACCATAGTGGAGGGTATAAAAAAATACTTTACTCTGGAATGAAATTTTAGATAAACAAAATTCAGCATGGTATTCCAATGATAAAGAAAATGTCTATAGATTTTTATTAAAATTATTATCAATTCACACTCACCCCAACCAAATTTTAGTTATACTAAATATTTAAATTATTTAACGTAACAGACAGAAGATGATGATAATGTTACTGCTGATAACAAAACACGAGCATTGGTTCAAATTGCTACAGAAAAAAATCTTTTTTTTATCTTTTTATGCTAATCCCAATGAATGGCCTTTGATATGAAAATAATACTGCAATTTGATTGTGGCTAAAAAAAAATTATAAAAGTTTTTAAGGCCTTTAGATAATGGGTGATAGAGAAACAGATGAAATAAAATGACGAGAGTGTATTACAGTAGATACTTTTATAACCTAACACGATAGAAGTAAATACAGAAGCTAAAAATTAAAAAAAAAAAAATTAGTCATTTATAAAATCTACAGAAATATTTGTATAGAAATATTTTGCTACCAAACGAAATTCCCTTTTGTTTGTAATATTTGCTGAAAGTTGAAACTTAATACTAATATCATTTTTTTTTAACACTCTAACACTGTCATACATGAATATTTGTAGCGGTCGTTGTAAGTGTTCAAACAGTGAAACAAAATGGTTTAATACGCTTCAAGTGTCTGCATAAATAGTTTTTTTTTTTTTTTGCCAAATCCGGCATCATCTCACCATGACAAAAGGTATCTTGTATGAGAACAATATCGAATTAAATCATTATATTTTATTATAATCTCATTCCTAATGTAGGTCATTCCATGTATAATGTTAGATCTAATATTGTCTTATTACCATCGACTGTTTTTAAATCTTATGATATAGCGAATAAATATTCTCTGCATATCCACTAGAACTAAACTAATTTGCCGTTCCTTTAATACAGCACATTATGTCTGTTATACGTCAGAAATTTTTATATGATTCAATAAATGAGATTAAAAAATTTCCACTTGATTTCCACGATAACCAACAAATGAATATGTCATACAATGAAACTTATGAAATTTGTAAGTTTGTCGTTAATTGGCGTTTTTTGCATTAATTAATAACAATAATTACTTTAAGTGATTAAACCATAAAAATCAAAATCGTAACTTCAATATAGCCCATTCTTTTTAGCAATGTCATCGAAGATAAGAACATCTTTGCTATCAGATAAATATTATATAGAAAAACTAAAACAAAAATCCTTAAATTTGGTTAATTCAATGGAGGAACAATTTTGACAAAATTTTCTATAGCAATAAAATTATGACAAAATGTTCTATAGAAATAAATCGTTGACAAAAATTTCTATAGAAATAAACTTTTGATAAATTTATCTAAAGGAATAAAATTTGGATAAAATTTTGTATACAAATAAAATTTTGACAAAATATTCTATAGAACTAAAATTTTGACAAAATTTTGACAAAATTTCTATAGAAAAAAATTATTTTGACAAAATTTTCAATAGAAATAAAATTTTGACAAAATTTTCTAAAGAAATAAAATGTTGACAAAATTTTCTATAGAAATAAAATTTTGACAAAATTTTCTATAGAAATAAAATTTTGACAAAATCTTCTATAGAAATAAAATTTTGACCAAATTTTCTACAGATATAAAATTTTGACAAAATCTTCTATAGAAATAAAATTTTGACCAAATTTTCTACAGATATAAAATTTTGACAAAATTTTCTATAGAAATAAAATTTTGACAAATTTTTCTATAGAAATAAAATTTTGACCAAATTTTCTATAGAAATAAAATGTTGACAAAGTTTTCTATAGAAATAAAATTTTGACAAAATGTTCTATAGAAATAAAATTTTGACAAAATTTTCTATAGAAATAAAATTTTGACAAAATTTTCTATAGAAATAAAATTTTGACAAAATTTTCTATAGAAATAAAATTTTGACAAAATTTTCCATAGAAATAAAATTTTAACAAAATTTTCTATAGAAATAGAGTTTGGACAAAATTTTATATAGAAATAAAATGTTAACAAAATTTTCTATAGAAATAAAATTTTGACAAAATTTTCTATAAAAATAAAATTTAGACAAAATATTCCAAAATTTTCTATAGAAATAAAATTTTGACAAAATTTTCCAAAATTTTCTATAGAAATAAAATTTTAACAAAATTTTCTATAGAAATAGAGTTTGGACAAAATTTTATATAGAAATAAAATTTTAACAAATTTTTCTATAGACATAGAGTTTGGACAAAATTTTATATGGAAACTAGCGTAACCCGGCCCGCTTCGCTGTGTCTTCCGAAGGGTATTTGTAGGAACATTTTGCGTTAACTTAGCCAACCGTATCCTTCGTGCTGGAAACAAATTCGAAAGAAATTTTGACAAAATTTTCAATAGAAATAAAATGTTGACAAATTTTTTTATAGAAATAAATTTTTGCGAAAATTTTCTATAGATATAAAATTTTGACAAAATTTTCTATAGAAATAAAATTTTGACAAAATTTTCAATAAAAATAAAATGTTACAAATATTTCTATAGAAATAAATTTTTGTGAAAATTTTCTATAAAAATAAAATTTTGACAAAATTTTCCATAGAAATAAATTTTAACAAATATTCTATAGAAATAGAATTTGGACAACATTTTAAATAGAAACTAGCGTAACCAGGCCCGCTTCGCTACGCTTTCCGAAGCGTATTTGTAGGAACATTTAGGGTTAACTTAGTCAACCAAATATAAATTTGATCAATTCAAATTTTGAAAAAAAATTTTCTATAGAAATAAATTTTTGACAAAATTTCTATAGAAATAAAATTTTACTTTAGCTAATCTAAAGGAATAAAATTTGGACAAAATTTGGTATAGAAATAAAATTTTGACAAAATATTCTATAGAGCTAAAATTTTGATAAAATATTCTATAGAACTAAAACTTTGACACAATCTTCTATAGAAATAAAATTCAACAAAAAGTTCTATGGTAATAAAATTTCAACAAAATTGCCTAAAGTAATAAAAGTAAAAAAAAAATCTATAGAATTAATATTTTGAAAAAATTTTCTATAAAAATAAAATGTTGACAAATTTTTCTATAGAAATAAAATTTTAATAAAATTTTCAATAGAAATAAAATTTTGACAAACATTTTCCATAGAAATAAATTTTTGCGAAAATTTTCAATAGAAATAAAATGTTGACAAATTTTCTATAGAAATAAATTTTTGCGAAAATTTTCTATAGAAATAAAATTTTGACAAAATTTTCCATAGAAATAAAATTTTAACAAATTTTTCTATAGGAATAGAATTTGGACAAAATTTTATATAGAAACTAGCGTAACCCGGCTCGATTCGCTGCTCCTTCCGAAGCGTATTTGTAGGAACATTTAGCCTTAACTTAGTCAACCAAATATAAATTTGATTAATTCAATGGAGGAACAATTTTGACAAAATTTTCTATTGTAATACAATTTAAAAAAAAATTTTTTCTATAGAAATAATTTTTTGACAAAATTTCTATAGAAATAAAATTTTACTTTAGCTAATCTAAAGGAATAAAATTTGGACAAAATTTGGTAGAGAAATAAAATTTTGACAAAATATTCTATAGAACTAAAATTTTGATAAAATATTCTATAGAACTAAAATTTTGACACAATCTTCTAAAGAAATAAAATTCAACAAAAAGTTCTATGGTAATAAAATTTCAACAAAATTGCCAAAAGTAATAAAAGTAAAAAAAAAATCTATAGAATTAACATTTTGAAAAAATTTTCTATAGAAATAAAATTTTGACAAAATTTCTATAGAAATAAAATTTTAATAAAATTTTCAATAGAAATAAAATTTTGACAAAAATTTTCCATAGAAATAAATTTTTGCGAAAATTTTCAATAGAAATAAAATGTTGACAAATTTTCTATAGAAATAAATTTTTGCGAAAATTTTCTATAGAAATAAAATTTTGACAAAATTTTCCATAGAAATAAAATTTTAACAAATTTTTCTATAGGAATAGAATTTGAACAAAATTTTATATAGAAACTAGCGTAACCCGGCCCGCTTCGCTGCGCTTTCCGAAGCGTATTTGTAGGAGCATTTAGCCTTAATTTAGTCAACCAAATATAAATATGATTAATTCAATGGAGGAACAATTTTGACAAAATTTTCTATTGGAATAAAATTGTGAAAAAAAAAATTCTATAGAAATAAAATTTTGCTTTAGATAATCTTTTGACAAAATTTTCCATAGAAATAAAATTTTAACAAATTTTTCTATAGAAATAGAATTTGGACAAAAACTAGTGTAACCCGGCCCGCTTCGCTGCTCCTTCCGAAGCGTATTTGTAGGAACATTTAGCGTTAACTTAGTCAACCATATCCTTCGTGCTGAAAACAAATTCGAAAAGATTTGAATTCTTTCAAACAAATCGGACTGTTTGCTTTTTCATAGGTACAAATATGGCGGATATGCATATGTAAAACGGTTCGTCTTAAAAAATGTCGGGGAGAGGATGTTCCCTTTCCACCAAATTGTTTAAATAATGTTCTGTGTTCAGCAGTTGGACAATTTTCTATGTTTCTTGTGAATTTTAAGTGTGGTCTGTCAAGGAATGGTATCCTTCTCCTCAACATACCTTAAAATTAAGCACTATATTATAATAACATACAAAGAATTACTGTTTCCCATTCAATAAATCGGAAAAAGCAAAAGTAGTAAAAAATTTTACCACATTAACATTTGCTAAAATGTTGGAAAATGATGCACCCTCTACGTTGGCTGCCAATTTCAAGTAAATTTAGTTCTTTACAAAAAAGAAGTCTGGCAGAAGCCTGTGCAAAAATCATAAAATTATGTACCACCCCCTACTTTAAATTTAGGTATGGATTGCGTAGAAACTTCTACTGAAGACTGTCATCCACAATCGAATTACTTGGGTTGCGGTAACACTTTACCGCAACCCAAGTAATTCGATACCGATGACAAGGTATCTCAAAACTTCCTAACACCGTAATATATACCACATTGTCCATACGTGGTATATATTAAACTAAAAAGGCCGATTAAATACGTATATAATTAAGTTTAAAGTTTCTATAGATATAAAATTTTGACAAAATTTTCTATAGAAGTAAAATTTGGAAAAAAATTTCTATAGAAATAAAATTTGGAAAAAATTTTCTATAGAAATAAAATTTTGACAAAATTTTCTATAGAAATAAAATTGTGACAAAATCTTCTATAGGAATAAAATTTTGACAAAATTTTCTATAGAAATAAAATTTTGACAAAATTTTCTATAGAAATAAAATTTTGACAAAATTTTCTATAGAAATAACATTTTGACAATGTTTTCTATAAAAATAAAATTTTGGTAGATTATTTTTGGCTCGAGTGGCAACCATGATTATGAACCGATATGGACCAATTTTTGTGTGATTGGGGCTATATATAACTATAGACCGATATGGACCAATTATGGCATGGTTATAAGCGGCCTTATACTAACACCACGTTGCAAATTTCAACCGGATCGGATGAATTTTGCTCCTCCAAGAGGTTCCGGAGATCAACTATGGGGAACGGTTTATATGGGGGCTATATATAATTATGGACCGATATGGAGCAATTCTTGCGTGTTTGTTAGAGACCCCATTCTAACACCACGTATCAAATTTCAACCGGATCGGATGAATTTTGCTCCTCTAAGAGGCTCCGGAGGTCAAATCTGGGGAACGGCTTATATAGGGGCTATATATAATTATGGTCCGATATGAACCACTTTTGGCATTGTTGTTACAGACTATATACTAACACCACGTACCAAATTTCAATCGGATCGGATGACTTTTGCTCCTCTAAGAGGCTCCGGAGGTCAAATCTGGGGATCGGTTTATATGGGGGCTATATATAATTATAGGCCGATGTGGACTAAGTTTTGCATGGCCATTAGAGAACATATACCAACACCATGTACCAAATTTCAGCCGGATCGGATGAAATTTGAAATTTATATAGGGGCTATATGTAATTATGGACCGATATGGACCAATTTTTGCATGGTTGTTAGAGACCATATACTAACACCATGTACCAAATTTCAGCCGGATCGGATGAAATTTGGTTCTCTTAGAGGCTTCGCAAGCCAAATTTGGGGGTCCGTTTATATGGGGCTATACGTAAAAGTGGACCGATATGGACCAATTTTTGTATAGTTGTTAGAGACCATATACTACCACCAATTACCAAATTTCAGTCGGATCGGATGAAATTTGCTTCTCTTAGAGCAATCGCAAGCCAAATTTGGGGGTCCGTTTATATGGGGGTTATACGTAAAAGTGAACCGATATGGCCCATTTGCAATACCATCCGATCTACATCAATAACAACTACTTGTGCCAAGTTTAATGTCGATAGCTTTTTTCTTTCGGAAGTTAGCATGATTTCTACAGACGGACGGACGGACGGACATGCTCCAATCGACTCAGAGTTTCACCACGACCCAGAATATATATACTTTATGGGGTCTTAGCAATATTTCGATGTGTTACAAACGGAATGACAAAGTTAATATACCCCCATCCATGGTGGAGGGTATAAAAAAACTAATGAAATTGGTCATCAATCAATGGTATCTCCCTCTACTCACTAAAAATTCACGTCTTTTTCTCTTCTTGTTGTATATGCTTCGAGCAGCATCTGATAACACGAGGTGATGAGAACTTAAATCCAAAGTATAAAATAGAGCCGCTGCTTACATTCATTCGTAGTTATATCTCTCTATATTTATTTCAGCGAAATTAATTTTAATATGCGCAATTCGTTTTCATTCGGGGTCACCAATGTAGATAATCATCTTCTTAGTATCCACGATAAAATTATTGTTTTGAGAAATCAGCCAATTATTTGTTAAGGGTGGTATTTTGTATGCAGGATTGAGATCCTTCAGTCACACAACCAGTTTATATAAAACTCAAAATTACAGCTTTATTTTAATAAGTAAATTACAAAAATTGGTTTAAAATAACAAATATTTAAATGCTTTTAAGGGGAGGATTGATTTTTGAATAATATAATTTTATTGGAAAAAAAAAATTAATGACGATTGACATATATTTCAATTCAAGCAAATGTTGCTATGTTATTATCAAGAAACAAAATTAAAATTTTCAAAGTAATAAGTTGGCAAAGTTAAAACAAGTCATTTACTACACAGGCTAATGTAGTCTAAGTGGGCGAAAAATCTTAAACTGATTTAAAAATCATGTATTAATTTAATCACCTCCTCCCACGTTCCCTATAAATTTCAAGTAGATCGGAGAAATTTAAATTTTGCTCTATTGTTTTAAAGGGACATCACTTTCCACCATACAATATCGACAAACACCGAAGTGAATAGCACACTTAACCTTCCCTGAAAATTCTTGAAACATTCCAAGGTTGCAAAGAAGGTTGCCTACCCGTTCATAACCTTCCTCCACTGCCTTTGTAAATTTCAAGAAAACTTAAGAATTTTTTTTTCAGTTTTAGAGGAGGTCTTCCTTCCCGACCAAATATCGCAAAGTTATGTAGTGTATCATTTGTAAACGTCCCATAAAATGTCAAGCAAATTATAAGTCAAAATTTCAAAAAGCAGGGCAAGGGCGAACCCTCTTCCGTACAAATATCACAAAATCAGGTATCAAATATTAATGTCGTATCCTCTCCCCAGTCCTCCGTAAATTTCAAGCAGCTTGGTAAAGTTTAATTGTTTCTCTGCATGTACTTAAGAGAAGCGGATGTCTCTCTATGCCCCTTTATTTTTCCTCGACCAAATATTAAAAAATCAGGAACCTGATATAAATTTCATAACTTCACCCATTTTTTCCGTAAAATTTCAGTCGGGGTAGTTTAATTTTGTTTTCTCTCTACTTAAAAAAAAAAGTCGGGCAAAGGGGGATCTCCACCCCGAAAAATAATGTAGCGGATATTTGTCTAGATGCCAACCCCAACCTTCAATGAAAATGTCAAGCAAATCGCATAATTTTGTTCCAAATTTCAAAAAGTACGGCCAGGGGAAGGTCCCCCTCCCCATCCACATATGAACTCATCAGGTACCCCATATAAATTTCATAACCTCACCGCATGTTCTCTGTAAATCTCAGATAATTTAGAGAATTTTAATTTTTTCACTGCACTTTAAAAAAAGTCGAACAAACGGGAGGTCCCCCTCCGCCACCAAATATCGAAATATAAGGTAACGGATATTTGCCAACCTTAACCTTCAATGAAAATTTCAAACAAATCGGTTAACTTTGGTCTAATTTTCAAAAAGTCCGACAAAGAGTAGGTACCCCTCCGCGTCAAGGTGTCAAAAAATGAGGTACTCTATTTTCACCACATGAAAAAAGTCGAACATAGGGGTGGTCCCCCTCCGCCACCAAATATCGAAATATAAGGTAACGGATCTTTGTCTATGAAAATTTCAAGCAAATCAGTCAAAGTTTGACAAAGGGGAGGTACCCCTCCGCGACCAAGTGTCAAAAAATGAGGTACCCTATTTTCACTACGATCTCTGAAAGTTTCAAGGAAATCGGTTCAGACGTTTCCGAGCCTACCCGGAACTAAAATATTGACAAAATTTTCTATAGAAATAAAATTTTAACAACATTTTCTATAGAAATAAAATATGGGCAATATTTTCTATAAAAATTAATTTTTGCGTAAATTTTCTATAGAAATAAATTTTTGCGAAAATTTTCTTTAGAAATAAATTTTTGCGAAAATTTCCTATAGAAATAAAATTTTTACTTAAATTTCCATATAACTACAATTTTGACAAAATTTTCTAAAGAGATAAAATTTTGGCAAAATTTTCTATAGAAATAAAATTTTAACAACATTTTCTATAGAAATAATTTTTTTCCATAGAAATAAAGTTTTGATAAAAATTTCTATAGAAATAAAATTTTGACAAAGTCTTCTATAGAAAGAAAATTTTAACAAAAATTTTTATGGAGATAAAATTTTGACAAAATTTTCTACAGAAATAGCATTTTGGCAAAATTTTATATAAAAATAAAATTTTATATAGAAACAAAATTTTCTATAGAAATAAAATTTTACCGAAATTTCCTATAGAAATATAATTTTGACAATATTTGAAAATAGAAATAAAATTTTATATAGGAATTATAATTTGGCAATTTACTACAGACCCGATATTAAAAAAAAATTTGCTCCATTTTTTATACGTAGCCAAAGTCATAATGTTATACATGACAATCCAAGCGGTGGGTATTTAAGATTCGGTCTGGTCGAACTTTTGATTCGTAAATTCCATTAAGATAATGGGTATGTAGGTGCCTTGAAGCATAATCGAGTTATTGCGTTCAGTACTAAGTCCTCATATTTCCTTCTGCTGCCATATCACGCCTAAAAGTAGGCAAAGAAAAGTTTCAACAACATATAAACTGGTTTATATGTTATTGTGTTTGCAGCTGTTAACTCGTAATACACCCGAGGTTTTCCGTCGATATGTGACAATGAATGAAACATGGCTCCATCACTACACTCCTGAGTCCAATCGACAGTGGACTGAGTGGACAGCGACCGGTGAACCGTCTCCGAAGCGTGGAAAGACTCAAAAGTCCGCTGGCAAAGTAATGGCCTCTGTTTTTTGGGATGCACATGAAATAATTTTTATCGATTATCTTGAGAAGGGAAAAACCATCAACAGTGACTATTATATGGCGTTATTGGAGCGTTTGAAGGTCGAAATCGCGGCAAAACGGCCCCATATGAAGAAGAAAAAAGTGTTTTTCCACCAAGACAACGCACCGTACCACAAGTCATTGAGAACGATGGCAAAAATTCATGAATTGGGCTTCGAATTGCTTCCCCACCCACCGTATTCTCCAGATCTGGCCCCCAGCTACTTTTTCTTGTTCTCAGACCTCAAAAGGATGCTCGCAGGGAAAAAATTTGGCTGCAATGAAGAGGTGATCGCCGAAACTGAGGCCTATTTTGAGGCAAAACCGAAGGATTACTACCAAAATGGTATCAAAAAATTGGAATGTCATTATAATCGTTGTATCGCTCTTGAAGGGAACTATGTTGAATAATAAAAACGAATTTTGACAAAAAAATATGTTTTTCTTTGTTAGACCGGGGACTTATCAGTCGACCTATTACACACCTACGCTCCTAATTTCAAGGATTTTCGATGAAGTTGAGCTAAATTCCATAGGGAATTTTAATAACTATAATATGTAGTTAATTCGTAGATTTAAAAAAAAAGAAAACTGAAAATTGTCGTCTCAATTTTTTTAGTTAGTGTACTTTTTTTTGCCAATTTTAAATAATAATGCTGTATCATGCATGAAATGATTTGTTTTCATATTTTCTTAATTTTTGTTATATCACAAGTCGTATATATTCCGATTCAATGTCATGAACGAGTCTTCTTGAACTGTAACGGCCGTTAACGATTCATGGTAATCCATAGGTGCTGGTTGTATAAGTTCATTAGCTTACTTTTGGGAAACAACATTGCAGGCTGACCCTTTTGTAATGAAAATTTTCCACTATTACATGCACAGAATTAAAAAAAAAACATAATTTTTCCATCTGTTTTCATCATTCACTTGGTGCAAACGCTTTTAGTATAAAAGTCAATGTTCTAGAGACTGAGTCTGAATATTGGCATTACTATTATCATAGGATAAATTTTAACCTTAACACTGAACTGAAGTGAATTTTATATTTTGTTCATCTGTATTCTTATTAATATTTTTTTTGTTTTTTTTTGTATCTCTTTGAATAGTTGGGGAAAATTACGCGGTGCTTGGTAGGGCTTATTAAACACAAACGTAATGTCGAAATATAAACAAACTCCCATAAAACTTTCGTTATCAATATTGCCCTGTTTCATTCATTTATCGCACCTTTTGGTGGGGTATATATATGCAATACCTATATAAGAGAAAAAAAATCACAAAGATATGTATTACTACTATTTTTTGTTTTTTTTTATCAAATACGAAAACGAGAAACAAAACAGAAAATTAGAGCATACCAAATAGAGATTGTGATATTAAAAAGCGATAACAATCCTCAAAGGTTAAGAAATGAAGCAAATAAAGCATGCTTTTGGATTTTGAGTTTAGAATTTGGTAATGTAGAATTTAAATATAATTGGATATTATTTGAAATTTAAAAGATTTAATTTATTGTAATTTAATAAATTAAAAAAAAATTAAAAATAAATAAAAAATAAGTATATACGGCCGTAAGTTCGGCCAGGCCGAAGCTTATGTACCCTCCACCATGGATTGCGTAGAATTACTTGGGTTGCGGTAACACTTGCCGATGGCAAGGTATCTTAGAACTTCCTAACACCGTCTTCTAAATTACAAGGTAGTCCATACGTAGTATATATTAAACTAAACAAGTCCGATTAAATACGTATATAATTAAGTTTAAAGTTTCTATAGATATAAAATTTTGACAAAATAAAATTTTGACAACATTTTCTGTAGAAGTAAAAATTGGAAAAAATTTTCTATAGAAATAAAATTTGGTAAAAATTTTCTATAGAAATAAAATTTGGAAAAAATTTTCTATAGAAATAAAATTTTGACAAAATTTTCTATAGAAGTACAATTTTGACAAAATTTTCTATAGAAATAAAATTTCGAAAAAAATTTTCTATAAAAATAAAATTTTGACAAAATTTTCTATACACACAAAAAAAAATTTTTCTGATTCAATCACGAAATTAATTGATCCAATTAATTTTTTAATTGAAATGTCTTCAATCACGAAAATGGTAGTATCAATCACAGTTTTAATTGGGCATAGAAAAAATTCTTGATTAAAAAATTAATTGATTTCATTACCAAATTTCAATTAATTTTTTAATTGATTCAATTAAAAATTTAATTGATGTTGATTGCAAAACTCAATTAATTTATTAATTAAAAAAAGGTAACTATTTTCAATTACATTCTGAATTGGCTTAGAATTTTTATTTGGATGAACAATTGATTGTTTGAAAAGAAATTTTAATTTAAAATTTAAAAAAAAAATCACTTTTTTAACTGACTTAGTCTTCCGAATTTGATTAAAAGTTAATTGTATCAAATAACTTTTTAATTAAAAATTTTAAAATTTTCAATCATTGACTTAATTAACTTAATGTTTCTATCTTGATTAAAAAGTTAATTGTACCAATTAATTTATTAATTGAAAAAAATTCCAACTTCAATTAACTTTTTAATTGGAAATATTTTGGTGATATTTTTTTTTGTGTAGAAATAACATTTTGACAATGTTTTCTATAATAATAAAATTTTGGTATATTATTTTTGGCTCGAGTGGCAACGATGATTATGAACCGATATGGACCAATTTTTGTGTGATTGGAGATCGGCTATATATAACTATAGACCGATATGGACCAATTTTGGCATGGTTATTAGCGGCCTTATACTAACACCACGTTGCAAATTTCAACCGGATCGGATGAATTTTGCTCCTCCAAGAGGCTCCGGAGATCAAATCTGGGGAACGGTTTATATGGGGGCTATATATATTTAAGGACCGATATTGACCAATTCTTGCGTGTTTGTTAGAGACCACATTCTAACACCATGTTCCAAATTTCAACCGGATCGGATGAATTTTGCTCTTCCAAGAGGCTCCGGAGGACAAATCTGGGGATCGATTTATATGGGGGCTATATATAATTAAGGACCGATATGGACCAATACTTGCGTGTTTGTTAGAGACCACATTCTAACACCATGTTCCAAATTTCAACCGGATCGGATGAATTTTGCTCTTCCAAGAGGCTCCGGAGGTCAAATTTGGAGATCGGCTTATATGGGGGCTATATATAATTATGGACCGATGTGGACCAATTTTTGCATGGTTGTTAGAGACCATATACTAACACCATGTACCAAATTTCAGCCGGATCGGATAAAATTTGCTTCTCTTAGAGCAATCGCAAGCCAAATTTGGGGGTCCGTTTATATGGGGGCTATACGTAAAAGTGGACCGGTATGGCCCATTTGCAATACCATCCGACCTACATCAATAAACCCTACTTGTGCCAAGTTTCAAGCCGATAGCTTGTTTCCTTCGGAAGTTAGCGTGATTTCAACAGACGGACGGACATGCTCAGATCGACTCAGAATTTCACCACGACCCAGAATATATATACTTTAAAGGGTGATACGGTCAAAATTTGGTCAATATAAACTTGACGTATTTCTTTCAATTTTGCATTTAAAAAACCTGAACACCCCTCATTTTGAAGGTGTGTGTGTGTAGAATGTTGCTCCTATTTTGATTTTGGAATTCACTCTTCAGTCAAATGCCGTCCAAGCAAGAAGAGTAGCGTATCAAAATTTTGCTAGCGCATCGCGAAAATCCGAGCTACTCGCACGCAAAGTTGGCAAAATCACTAAAAGTTGCCAAATCAACCGTTACAAATGTAATTAAAGTGTTTGGGGAACGTTTGTCGACAGCCAAGAGGTCTGGATCGGGGGAAATCGAAAACCGGAAGCCGCTGAGACGACAAAGAGAGTTGCCGGTAGTTTCAAGCGAAACCCTAACCTCTCTCTCCGAGATGCCGCAAATGAGCTGGGTGTATCGTCTACAACCGTGCATCGAGTCAAAAAACGAGCCGGACTATCGACTTACAAGAAGGTACACACAAAAAAATTGTTTTCTAGTTCAATCACGAAATTAATTGATCCAATTAATTTTTTAATTGAAATGTCTTCAATCACAGAAATGATAGTATAAATTAAAAAATTAATTGAAGACCAATTAAAAAATTTATTGATCCAATTAAAAAATTAATTGATACTATTAATTTTTGTGATTGATTTTTGTTTCAATTAAAAAATTTGTTGAATCAATTAAATTTTTAATTGAATATTTTTTAAAACTCAATTAAATTTTTAATTGGAAAAATTTTTTTCTGTGTAGTGACTCCAAATCGCGATGATAAACAAAATACCACGGCCAAAACGCGATTCCGGTGGCTGTACACCACGATGCTGACGAAGTTTGACTGCGTGGTAATGGACGACGAAACCTACGTCAAAGCCGACTACAAGCAGCTTCCGGGACAGGAGTTTTATACGGCAACAGGAAGGGGAAAGGTAGCAGATATTTTCAAGCACATAAAACTGTCAAAGTTCGCAAAGAAATATCTGGTTTGGCAAGCCATCTGTAACTGTGGCTTGAAAAGCAGCATTTTTATATCTTCCGGGACTGTCAACCAAGAAATTTACGTGAAAGAGTGTTTGAATAAACGTCTGCTGCCTTTCCTGAAGAAACACGGTTGTTCCGTACTGTTTTGGCCGGATTTGGCATCTTGCCATTACGGTAAAAAGGCCATGGAGTGGTACGCCGCCAACAACGTGCAGGTGGTTCCCAAGGACAAGAACCCTCCCAATCAAAGATGGTCTGTATCAAACTTTTTTAGGTTTGCGACTGTCGCAAGGTTGTAAACGTCGTAAACGTCACATACGCGTCGTGCGACAAAAGTCGCAAACTGAAAATACTTTGGTCGCGTCAGCTAGGCAACGAATTCGATGATATCCAAGACGATGGTATGTGTGAAGAAGTGCCTTTGCACGAGTACAGGGTAACCGTGAATTTTCTCGTCCTTTCTTAGCTTTAAGTTCAGTCTCCTGTCCAATATAAACCCAAGGTATTTTGCACACTCACCAACGGGAATTTCGATACCACCTAAGAAAATAGGCTTGACCATGGGAAAGCTTTCACAAATTTCTGCAGAAACTCACAGCGAATGCTGTCAAACTAAATTAAACAAGTATATACGGCCGTAAGTTCGGCCAGGCCGAAGCTTATGTACCCTCCATCATGGATTGCGTAGAAACTTCTTCTAAACACTGCCATCCACAATCGAATTACTTAAATTGCGGTAACGCTTGCCGATGGCAAGGTATCTTAAAACCTCCAGTTCAGTTTGACAAAGTAGACATAAAATTTTGACAAAATTTTCTACAGAAAGAAAATATTAAAAAATTTTCTATGGAAATAAAATTTTCACAAAATTTTCTATAGAAATAAAAATTTTGACAAAATTTTCTATAGAAAGAAAATTTTGACAAAAATTTCTACAGAAATAAAATTTTAACAAAATTTTCTATAGAAATAAACTTTTGACAAAATTTTCTATAGAAATAAAATCTTGGTCGATTATTTTTGGCTCGAGTGGCAACCATGATTATGAACCGACTAAAATTTGAACAACATTTTCTATAGAAATAAAATTTTGACAAAATTTTCTATAGAAATAAAATTTTGACAATGATGAAAATTTTATTATGAACCGAATAAAATTTTAACAAAATTTTCTCTAGAAATAAAATTTTGACAACATTTTCTATAGAAATAAAATTTTGGTAGATTATTTTTGGCTCTAGTGGCAACCATGATTATGAACCGATATGGACCAATTTTTGTGTGATTGGACCAATTTTGGTATGGTTGTTAGCGACCATATACTAACACCTCGTTCCTACTTTAAACCGGATCGGATGAATTTTGCTCCTCCAAGAGGCTCCGGAGGGCAAATCTGGAGAACGTTTTATATGGGGCTATATATTATTATGGACCGATATAGACCATGTTCCAAATTACAACCGGATTGGATGAAATTTGCTTCTCTTGGAGACTTCGCAAGCCAAATCTGGGGATCGGTTTATATGGGGGCTATATATAATTATGAACCGATGTGGACCAATTTTTGCACGGTTGTTAGAGACCATATAGCAATATCATGTACCAAATTTCAGGCGGATCGGATAAAATTTGCTTCTTTTTGAGGCTCCGCAACCCAAATCTGGGGATCGGTTTATATGGGCGCTATATATAATTATGGACCGATGTGGACCAATTTTTGCACGGTTGTTAGAGACCATATACCAATACCATGTACCAAATTTCAGCCGGATCGGATGAAATATGCTTCTGTTAGAGGCTCCACAAGCCAAATCTGGGGATCGGTTTATATGGGGGCTATATATAATTATGGACCGATGTGGACCAATTTTTGTATGGTTGTTAGAGACCATGTACCAACACCACATACCAAATTTCAGCCGGATCGGATGAAATATGCTTCTGTTAGAGGCTCCACAAGCCAAATCTGGGGATCGGTTTATATGGGGGCTATACGTAAAAGTGGATCGATATGGCCCATTTTCAATGCCATCCGACCTACATCGATAACAACTACTTGTGCCAAGTTTCAAGTCGATAACTTGTTTCGTTCGGAAGTTAGCGTGATTTCAACAGACGGACGGACGGACGGACATGCTTAGATCGACTCAGAATTTCACCACGACCCAGAATATATATACTTTATGGGGTCTTAGAGCAATATTTCGATGTGTTACAAACGGAATGACAAAGTTAATATACCCCCATCCTATGATGGAGGGTATAAAAATGTTCAGGATTTCTTCTATTCAAAATTTTATTTTCTACAGTAGGTTTACGACTTTTGCGACATACGTATTATACCGTCGCAAATGTATGTCGCAAAAGTCACAGTTTGTGACAGGCCAACCCTGCTCCCAATGCGCCAAAGCTCCGCCCAATTGAGAAATACTGGGATATTGTCAAGCGGAACCTAAAGAAGACCAAAAAAACTGCTATGGACGAGCAGCAGTTCAAGGCAAACTGGCTTTCTGCGGCGAAGAAGGTGGACAAGGTGGCTGTACAAAATCTGATGGCAGGTGTCAAGTGTGAGGCCCGGCAATTCAGATTTGGAAAAGCCTAACTGAATATTTTTCCTGAATTTTATTCTAATTGAACTTGAAAAGGGAATTTAATTTGATTTTTTAAATAAACGATTTCACCGATTTACACGCGTTTTCCCTTGACAAAATTTTGACCGTATCACCCTTTATGGGGTCTTAAAGCAATATTTCGTTAAAGTTAATATACCCCCATCCTATGGTGGAGGGTATAACAAAGGTATGTATATGTAAGTCTACAAATAATTACGAATCAATATGGACTTTTGCACGGGATCGGTTTATATGGGGGCTATATATGATTATGGACTGATATGGATCACTTTTTGCATGGTTTATAAAGACCATATACTAACACCATGTACCAAATTTCAGCCGGATCGGATGAAAGTTGCATCTCTTAGAGGCTCCGCAAACCAAATCGGGGGATCGGTTTATATGGGGGCTATATATAATTATGGACCGCTGTGGACCAATTTTTGCATGGTTGTTATATACCTGATACCAACACCATGTACCAAATGTCAGCGGGATCGGATGAAATTTGCTTCTAAAGCATATAATCACCTTATATGTAATCACCTATTCGTAGATATACCAATGCTTGCAAAATAACCACTTATTGTCTCAGGAAACCAAATCTCGAAAATATTGCCATCTCTCGCCGATTTCAATGGATCAAAATATGGCGAGTAATGCTGTAATATGAATATTACTTGAATAGAAACGAGTATTGTGGAAATAAAGAAAAATTATAACAAATTAAATTATAAATAATTTGCATGTAATCTAAATAACATTACGCGCCAATTAATATGACACTTAAGATAGAAATCCATAGTTTGTTTAAGTGTGTTGGATTCATGAATTACGTTACATTATACCTAATAGCCCATTCACATTAGGTTCGAAATCTACTAAAAGTGGATTTCAAATCCCTTTTTTTCATTAACAGCCAACTGCATACAAATTTGAGAATAACAATTCGAAAATTACCAAGAAGATTTTTTTTATTAATATGCAATGTGTAATGACAGCTTTACTCCTGGTAATGGCCATTGTAATGAGATGTGGTTACCTGGTTTTTGCTGGGTTACAATTTTTTCCAATTCCTTGGCGTAAAATGGAACAGTGTGTCCATCACTTCAAATAATTTTTATACCCTCCCCATAGGATGGGGGGTATATTAACTTTGTCATTCTATTTGTAACACATCGAAATATTTCTCTGAGACCCCATAAAGTATATATATTCTGGGTCGTGGTGAAATTCTGAGTCGATCTGAGCATGTCCGTCCGTCCGTCCGTCCGTCTGTTGAAATCACGCTAACTTCCGAACGAAACAAGCTATCGACTTGAAACTTGGCACAAGTAGTTGTTATTGATGTAGGTCGGATGGTATTGAAAATGGGCCATATCGGTCCACTTTTACGTATAGCCCCCATATAAACGGACCCCCAAATTTGGCTTGCAAGCCCTCTAAGAGGAGCAAATTTCATCCGATCCGGCTGAAATTTGGTACAAGGTGTTAGTATATGATCTTTATCAACCATGCAAAAATTGGTCCACATCGGTCCATAATTATATATAGCCCCCATATAAACCGATCCGCCGATTTGGCTTGTCGAGCCTATACTTATTTCATGACGTAAGGTATGCCTGAGGAGATGTACTTTCCTCCTTGGACATGCGTATATAAATGTAATACGGAACGATGCCAATTAATAAGTGGTTATTATTTTCTAAATAAATAGGCTTACCAACAACACGCAAAGAAAAAAAAACGTTTGGAAAACGTGTACCGAAAACGTTTTTCTTTTGTTAGGGTTTTTTGAATTGCTTCGAAAATTGTAAACTTTTATGACCAAAAAAATTCGTTTGTTACAAAATTTTTATTTTTTCAATAAAAAAAGTTATTTTTGAAACAACAACACAGTCCATTTCGCTTATATCAAACACTGTTCTTTTCTGACTTAAGGTCTTTAATAAGACACATTTTACAGTTCAAAATTTAATATATTACAATGTAATGTTCAACATTTTTTCGGAATCTTCCGAACATATCTGGAATAAATGTAAAAAAAAAAAACAAAAGAAAAAAACTTTGGTCGAAGCAGGGATCGAACCCACGACCTTTGGCATGCAAGTCGGACGTAGCAACCACTGCTCCATGGTGCCAAACTAAATGTTTGTTTCTGTTAAATAAACTTTGTTTATTCGGTTCGTGGGCGCCGCAAGCTATGCTATATAAATAAAACTTATATGGATATTTATCTATTGATGACCATAACAGGTACATAGCTCAGTGGTTAGTGTGTTCGCTTACAAAGTGCATGGTGCGCGGTTCGATTCTCCGTCCAGGCGAAAGGTAAAAAAAAATTAAAAATTTATAAAATTGTATAATTTCTTCTACATTGTTGGTATTACAGGAAAAGGTGTTAAGAAATAAAAAAACCACGTGATGTGAGAAAGATGTGAGGGAAAATGCAATTAGCAAGAAAGCAATGTTTTTTTTTTTGAGTTTGTCTTTATGAAATTGTTTTTACATCCTGGAAAAGAATAAACGTTTATCACAAAAAGTATATACTTTTCTTCCAAATACACTTCCTTACAGCGAAAAGCAAATGAGAAACGTACTTTGTTTGTCTAAAATTTCGTTTGGGAGGAAAGAATTATTTTTTTGCGTGAAGATTACGGGGCAATGAGAGTTTTTGCTGGGAAGTTAGCATTACGACGTTAGCTGCCAACGTAGTGCGTCTACAATTGGTAGAATTCTTCCTGGATAAATTCTTTTCCAACTGAAATGTTGACCAAATCTTCCATAGCAATATATATATTTTTTCAAAATATTCTATAGACATAAAATTTTGAAAAATTTTCTATAGAGATAAAATTATGAGAATATTTTCATAGAAATAAAATGTTGCAAAAATAAATATTTTGAGAAATAAAATTTTGACAAAATTTTCTATAAAATTTTGAGTAAATTTTCTATACAAAATAAAATTTTAAGAAAAATATTAATAGATATAAAATTTTGACAACATTTTCCATAGACCATACAATTTTGACAAAATTTTCTATAGAAATAAAATTTTTGTGAAAATTTTCTATAGAAATAAAATTTTGACAAAATTTTTTATAGAAATAAAATTTTGACAAAATTTTCTATAGAAATAAAATTTTTGAGAAAATTTTCTATAGAAATAAAATTTTGACAAAATTTTCTATAGAAATAAAATTTTGACAAAATTTTCTATAGAAATTAAATTTTGACAAAATTTTCGATAGAAATTAAATTTTGACAACATTTTCTATAGAAATAATATTTTGACAAAATTTACTATAGAAATGAAATTTCGAAAAATTGTTGGTTTGTACTTCAATCATATTTGTTGTTTTGATCTCAGCTTAAAAACTACAAGAATTTGTTTTGATAATTGCTTGATAGTTTTGCTGTAAGTAGAGGATTAGGTTAGGTTCGGTTAAAGTGGCAGCCCGATTAATATTCAGGCTCATTTAGACTATTCAGTCCATTGTGATACCACATTAACTAAAAGTACCTATTACATATGGGCACTTCTAGTTGTAACCGCTGAACCTTTTTTGATTATTTTTCTTTGTTGAACCAACCAGATTGTTCCAAAAACATTAGCAGACTGCCTAAGTTAACGTTTTCCAGATCCGCTAGTAATCTGAAGCTATATGCTCCTAAAAGTTGCTTGCGCTTTACACAAAATGCAGTACACTCACACAAGAGGTGTTTAATTGATTCCTTTTCCTCCGCATCATGACAGCTCATACATTAGTCATTATACTTCGCGCCTATAGTTTTTGCAAAATCGCCTATCAGGCAGCGACCCGTTAAAGCAGATATCAGGAGTGATATCTAGCATATCTAGTGTGCGGTTTAAGTTTAAATGGGGCCATATTTGCTTGGTGTCGTTACAGCCCTTGCAATACTCCCATCGAACATTTGTCATCATAACAGCCTTCTCACGCAGAATGAGCTTGTAGGTAGCCAGGGGCATACCAATAGATTCTAGTTCCCCTGGAATATGTAAATTAGTACCTAGCCTTGCCAACTCATCCGGTTCGCAAGTAGAGGATGCTGATGAGGAATGTGGTAATTCCGAAACGAGTGTCCACCCAACCATCATGCAGTGTATAGGGCTTTGCCCAAATACATTTGAGAAACATTTTCATCTGTTGGTTAAGCTACTCTTGTAGTTTAGTCAACGCAATGTTTTTAAGTTGAGAGCAAAACAACAAATATGAAATAATATTTTAACAAACATTTCTATTGAAATAAAATTTTGACAAATTTCTCTATAGAAATAAAATTTCTGGGTAAATTTCCCATAGAAATAAAATTTTAAGAAAAAATTTAATAGATATAAAATTTTGACAAAATTTTATAATGAAATACAATTTTGAAAAAAAAAAATCCATAGAAATAAAATTTTGAGAAAATTCCCTATACAAATAAAATTTTGAGTAAATTTTCTATAGAAATAAAATTTTGACAAAATTTTCTATTGAAATAAAATTTCGACAAAATTTTCAATAGAAATACAATTTTGAGTAAATTTTCTATAGAAAATAGAATTTTGACAAAATTTTCTATAGAAATAGAATTTGTTCTATAGAAATAAAATTTTGACAAAATTTTCTATAGAAATAAAAATTTGACAAAATTTTCTATAGAAATAAAATTTTGACAAAATAAAATTTTTGAGAAATGAAATTTTCTATAGAAAATAGAATTTTGACAAAATGTTCTATAGAAATAGAACTTTTTCTATAGAAATAAAATTTTGACAAAATTTCCTATAGAAATTAAATTTTGACAAAATAAAATTTTTGAGAAATGAAATTTTCATATAAAAATAAAGCTTTGAGCAAATGTTTTATAGAGAATAAAATTTTAAGAAAAAATTTAAGAGAGATAAAATGTTGACAACATTTTCTATGGAAATAAAATTTTGACAAAATTTTCCATTGAAATAAAATTTTGACAAAATTTTCTATTGAAATAAACCTTTTCTATTGAAATAAACCTTTTATAGAAATACAATTTTGACTAAATTTTCTATAGAAAATAGAATTTTGACAAAATTTTCTCCAGAAATAGAATTTTTTCTATAGCAATAAAATTTTGACAAGATTTTCTACAATAATATTTTTTTTTGTTTGTTTTGTTATTGTTGGTTTGTACTTCAATCATATTTGTTGTTTGTTCTGATAATTGGTTGATAGTTTCGCTGCAAGTAGAGGATACTGATGAGGAATGTGGTAATTCCGAAACGTGCGTCCATTCAACCATTTGGCAGTGTATAGGGCTTTGCCCAAATACATTTGACAAACACTCTTTTCCTCTGTTGGTTAAGCTACTCCTGTAGTTTAGTCAACGCAATGGTTTTTAAGCTGAGATCAAAACAACAAATATGAAATAATATTTTAACAAACATTTCTATTGAAATAAAATTTTGACAAATTTCTCTATATAAATAAAATTTCTGAGTAAATTTCCCATAGAAATAAAATTTTAAGAAAAAATTTAATAGGTATAAAATTTTGACAAAATTTTATAATGATATACAATTTTGAAAAACAAAAATTCTATAGAAATAAAATTTTGAGAAAATTCCCTATAGAAATAAAATTTTGAGTAAATTGTCTATAGAAATAAAATGTTGACAAAATTTTCTATAGAAATAAAATTTTGAGTAAATTTTCTATAAAAATAAAATTTTGACAAAATTTTCTATAGAAATAAAATTGTAACAAAATTTTCTATAGAAATAAAATTTTCTATAGAAATAAAATTGTTGTTGTTTTTTATTTCAGCTTAAAACCATACATTGACTAAACTACAAGAGTAGCTTAACCAACAGAGGAAAAGAATGTTTGTCAAATTTATTTGGGCAAAGCCCTATAGACTGCAAGATGGTTGGATGGACGCACGTTTCGGAATTACCACATTCCTCATCAGCATCCTCTACTTGCAGCAAAACTATCAACCAATTATCAGAATAAATTCAGGCAGTTTATTAAACCCAACAAAAACCACACTTGAACCCTCCGAAAAAAGGTTTTACATTGATAGCCGGCTTATGCCGAAATAAATTCGAAACAAACATATCTCTTTTCCTATGCCACTGTCAAATCATCGATTTGAATTCACATGGCTGGGTTTATTTTGAAAAAGAGATATGTTTGTTTCGAATTTATTTCGGCATAAGCCGGCTATCAATGTAAAACCTTTTTTCGGAGGGTTCAAGTGTGGTTTTTGTTGGGTTTAATAAACTGCCTGAATTTATTCTGATAATTGGTTGATAGTTTTGCTGCAAGTAGAGGATGCTGATGAGGAATGTGGTAATTCCGAAACGTGCGTCCATCCAACCATCTTGCAGTCTATAGGGCTTTGCCCAAATAAATTTGACAAACATTCTTTTCCTCTGTTGGTTAAGCTACTCTTGTAGTTTAGTCAATGTATGGTTTTAAGCTGAAATAAAAAACAACAACAATGCTTAAAGAACAAAACCAACAATAACAAAACAAAACAAATGGAAAAAGAAGAGGAGGCACGCTCAAAATAAACCCAGCCATGTGAATTCAAATCGATGATTTGACAGTGGCATAGGAAAAGAGATATGTTTGTTTCGAATTTATTTCGGCATAAGCCGGCTATCAATGTAAAACCTTTTTTCGGAGGGTTCAAGTGTGGTTTTTGTTGGGTTTAATAAACTGCCTGAATTTATTCTGATAATTGGTTGATAGTTTTGCTGCAAGTAGAGGATGCTGATGAGGAATGTGGTAATTCCGAAACGTGCGTCCATCCAACCATCTTGCAGTCTATAGGGCTTTGCCCAAATAAATTTGACAAACATTCTTTTCCTCTGTTGGTTAAGCTACTCTTGTAGTTTAGTCAATGTATGGTTTTAAGCTGAAATAAAAAACAACAACAATGCTTAAAGAACAAAACCAACAATAACAAAACAAAACAAATGGAAATAAAATTGTGACAAAATTTTCTATAGAAATAAAATTGTAACAAAATTTTCTATAGAAATAAAATTTTGACAAAATTTTCTGTAGAAATAAAATTTTGACAAAATTTTCTATAGAAATAAAATTTTAACAAAATTTTTTATAGAAATAAAATGTTGACAAATTTTTCTATAGAAATAAAATTTTGACAAAATTTTCTATAGAAATAAAATTTTGACAAAATTTTCTATATAAATAAAATTTTGAAAAAATGTTCTATAGTAATGAAATTTTGACAAAATTTTCTATATAAATAAAATTTTGAAAAAATGTTCTATAGTAATGAAATTTTGACAAAATTTGCTACAGTAATGAAATTTTGACAAAATTTTTTATAGAAACAAAATTTTCTATATAAATAAAATTTTGAAAAAATGTTCTATAGTAATAAAATTTTGACAAAATTTTCTATGGAAGTAAAGTTTTGACAAAATTTTTATAGAAGAAAACATTTAACAAAATAGAAATAATATTTTCTATAGAATTAAAATTTTTAGAAAAGTTTCCATAAAAATAAAAATTTCTACAGAAGAAAAATTTTGACAAAATTTTCTTTAAAAGACAAATTTTTGAAATTTTCTATTAAAGTAAAAATTTTCTATAGAAATAAAATTTTGACAACATTTTCTATATATTAGAAGTTAAATGTTGATAAAATTTTCTATAGAAATGAAATATTGTCAAATTTTCTATAAATTCAATTTGTTTAAAATTTTTAATTTTCGTGTGAGTTCTCCCTGTTTGTACTTTCCCTTGTTGATGGAAGCTAACATTAAAAATACGAAACATTTGCAATTCAGGGGATATGTATACACTCAAAAAATTGTCGCTAATAGTTTTCATCGTATATCATTGCGTGTTCATACTTTTACTTTTAATTTTACATATTGTTCGGATCAAAAAACATCCAGGGATTATTTTAGTTGAAATCTGATATTTGTTTCGAAATTGTTTGTACTGCAGAAGAAAGAGAGAAAGAAAGAAATCATGTCGAAGTGAGAAGATATAGGAAAGATGTAATTTTTTGAAAATTATCTTTTTTTTTTCATTATATATCCTTTATATGTCGTATACGTTAAGTTCATCTCCAAGACTTTTTTCTAAACAATTTTTACAGCAAAAAGAAAATTCGAAACTTTAATCGTTGATATCAAATTTTGTTTGAGAGGGCAGATTATTTTGTCTTCTTTTGTTTGTTTTTTTTTTTTTTTTGTCATGTAATCAGTAGATCTCTACTTGCAACTACATTCCTCATCACATCTCTTAGCTATAAAAAAAAAATATATTCAAATTGCATACCAATGAAACTAAATGATATATATTTCATTTCATTGACGGCTATAATAAATTAAAAACGATTTAATTTTTTTGCATTTTACTTAGTCACGTAGCCAAGTTTACATACCTTTTGCCTGTAAATATGCAATAATTAACGCTTTATTGACCTATTATAATGCAATGAAATCATTTATTCACACTTTTTGTGTAATATAGATCCATAGTTTTTATAATACATAACATAATATTAAATAATAAAAAATTGGTTATAAACTAATGGCTTGGACTGACAATTACTGTGGACTCTGAATGGCCAACACAAACTATTCAATTTCGATCTAAAATGTTCAAGTTCACAGGTTTCTGATGGCTTGCATCTTCGGAGATGACTTGTAAAATACATATATAGGTGAAAATTCTCTTTCGAGACAATGCAATGATAATTAAAATAAATACAGATGAGTAAATATAGCAACATTTGTTTTGGTTCTACATTCACTAATGGGCAATAAATGGAGGAGATAATATTTACTTGCATACAAATTAGTGTGATGCTTAGCTAACAGATGGACCTATTATACAATGTATTATGCAAATATTAAGATTGGTAAGGGAGTGAAATAAAATCAGAGTTTGCCTAGTTTCGTTAACTTGAAATAAAAATCCATAGGAAAGTTTCCTAGTTTAATTTAACCCGCATTTTCATGAAGCTCCGTTAGTGTTACGTTAGCAAGCGAACTTTTAAAACCGCCATATATTATGCACACATCTGTCATCTTGTCTCCATATTCCAAGTGCCAGTTAGGATCTTAACTGCTGAAAAAAAATTTTTTTTGATCACACAAATTGTTCACTTTGGAGAGGTGTTCACGGTTGCCACTCGTTCCAAAAATAATCTACCAAAATTTGAAGAAAATTTTACCAAAAATCTAACAAATTAAAAACAAAAATATATTTTGAAGTTATTGTTCAATTTTAGTTGTTGTGAAAATAAATGATGTTTTCTTCAAAAGAATATTGTAATATTGCAGTATTTTCAATATTATATGTATATTATGATCTGTCATATTAGCGAAATTTTTTGGGTTCATAAATATCCCCTAAATGTGTCAAATTTTAAATGTTTAACGATTTAGCTTGACCCAACAAGGGACAGTTAGTACTTCTACAAAAAGGGAGAACTTACTCACAACGGACTTTGAGGGTATGACCATATATGAAAATTTTTAACGATATTGAATTTATAGAAAATTTTGTTTTAAAATTTTATTTCTATAGAAAATATTGTTCAAATTTTATTTCTCTAGAAAATTATGTAAAAACTTTACTTCTATAGAAAATTTTGTCAAAACTTTATTCATATAGAAAATTTTGTCAAAATTTTATTTCTATAGAAAATTTTGTCAAAATTTTATTTTTATAGAAAATTTTGTCAAAATTTTATTTCTATAGAAAATTTTGTCAAAAATTTATTTCTATAGAAAATTTTGTAAAAATTTTATTTCTATAGAAAATTTTTGTCAACTTTTTATTTCTATAGAAAATGTTGTAAAAATTTTATTTCTATAGAAAATTTTTGTCAAAAATTGATTTCTATAGAAAATTTTGTCAAATTTTTATTTCTATAAAAAATTTGGTCAAAATTTGGTTTCTATATAAAATTCTGTAAAAATTTTATTTCTATAGAAAATTTTGTCAAAATTTTATTTTTATAGAACATTTTGTCAAAAATTGATTTCTATAGAAAATTTTGTCAAATTTTTATTTCTATAGAAAATTTGGTCAAAATTTGGTTTCTATATAAAATTCTGTAAAAATTTTATTTCTATGGAAAATTTTTGTCAAAATTTTACTTCTATATAAAATTTTGTCAAAAATTCTATAGAAAATTTTCCTTCCATAGAAAATTTTGTTAAAAACTTATTTCTATAGAAAATTTTGTCAAAATTTTATTTTTATAGAAAATTTTGTCAAAATTTTATTTCTATAGAAAATTTTGTCAAAATTTTAATTCTATAGAAAATTTTGTCAAAATGTTATTTCTATAGAAAATTTTTGTCAACTTTTTATTTCTATAGAAAATTTTGTAATCATTTTATTTCTATAGAACATTTTTGTCAACTTTTTATTTCTATAGAAAATGTTGTAAAAATTTTATTTCTATAGAAAATTTTGTCAAAATTTTATTTCTATAGAACATTTTGTCAAAAATTGATTTCTATAGAAAATTTTGTCAAATTTTTTTTTTCTATAGAAAATTTGGTCAAAATTTGGTTTCTATATAAAATTCTGTAAAAATTTTATTTCTATAGAAAATTTTTGTCAAAATTTTACTTCTATAGAAAATTTTGTCTAAATTTTATTTCTATAGAAAATTTTTGTCAAAATTTTATTTCTATAGAACATTTTGTCGAAGATTCTATAGAAAATTTTACCAAACTTTTATTTTTATAGAAAACTTTGTCAAATGTGTATTTCTATAGAAAATTTTATCAACATTTTATTTCTATAGAAAATTTTGTCAAAATTTTATTTCTATAGAAAATTTTTGTCAAAATTTTACTTCTATAGAAAATTTTGTCAAAAATTCTATTGAAAATTTACTTTCTATAGAAAATTTTGTTAAAATCTTAACATTTTGTCAAAGATTCTATAAAAAATTTTGTTAACATTATGTTTCTATAGAACAGTTTGTCAAAATTTTATTTCTATAGAACATTTTGTCAAAATTTTATTTCTATAGAAATTTTTTGTCAAAATTTTACTTCTATAGAAATTTTTGTCAAATTTTATTTCTATAGAAAATTTTGTCAAAATTTTAATTCTATAGAAAATTTTGTCAAAATGTTATTTCTATAGAAAATTTTTGTCAACTTTTTATTTCTATAGAAAATTTTGTAAACATTTTATTTCTATAGAACATTTTTGTCAACTTTTTATTTCTATAGAAAATGTTGTAAAAATTTTATTTCTATAGAAAATTTTGTCAAAATTTTATTTCTATAGAACATTTTGTCAAAAATTGATTTCTATAGAAAATTTTGTCAAATTTTTATTTCTATAGAAAATTTGGTCAAAATTTGGTTTCTATATAAAATTCTGTAAAAATTTTATTTCTATAGAAAATTTTTGTCAAAATTTTACTTCTATAGAAAATTTTGTCTAAATTTTATTTCTATAGAAAATTTTTGTCAAAATTTTATTTCTATAGAACATTTTGTCGAAGATTCTATAGAAAATTTTACCAAACTTTTATTTTTATAGAAAACTTTGTCAAATGTGTATTTCTATAGAAAATTTTATCAACATTTTATTTCTATAGAAAATTTTGTCAAAATTTTATTTCTATAGAAAATTTTTGTCAAAATTTTACTTCTATAGAAAATTTTGTCAAAAATTCTATTGAAAATTTACTTTCTATAGAAAATTTTGTTAAAATCTTAACATTTTGTCAAAGATTCTATAAAAAATTTTGTTAACATTATGTTTCTATAGAACAGTTTGTCAAAATTTTATTTCTATAGAACATTTTGTCAAAATTTTATTTCTATAGAAATTTTTTGTCAAAATTTTACTTCTATAGAAAATTTTGTCAAAAATTCTATAGAAAATTTACTTTCTATAGAAAATCTTGTTAAAATCTTATTTCTATAGAATATTTTGTCAAAATTTTATTCCTACAGAAAATTTTGTCTAAATTTTATTTCTATAGAAAATTTTGTCAAATGTTATTTCTATAGAAAATTTTTATCAAAATGTTATTTCTAGAGAAAATTTTGTCAAAATTTTATTTTTATAGAAAATTTTGTCAACATTTTATTTCTATCGAAAATTTTGTCAACATTTTATTTCTATAGAAAATTTTGTAAAAATTTTCTTTCTATAGAAAATTTTGTCAAAGATTCTATAGAAAATTTAGTTAATATTTTATTTCTATAGAGAATTTTGTCAAAATTTTATTTTTATAGAACATTTTGTCAAATGTGTATAAAATTTTGTCAAAATTTTATTTTTATAGAACATTTTGTTAAAATTTTATTTCTCTAGAAAATTGTGTAAAAATTTTATTTCTATAGAAAATTTTGTCAAAATTTTATTCCTATAGATAATGTTGTCAAAATGTTCTTTTTATAGAAAATTTTGTAAAAATTTTATTTCTATGGAAAGCTTGGTAAAAATGTTAACTATATAAAATTAAAGTACCTTTTAATGTACATAAGTGGAATGTTTTTCAAACTCTAAGAAAACATCAAGAATTCTACCAATCTACCAGAATTTTTTCAATATTTTATTTCTACGCAGAAAAAAAATCAAAATTTTCCAATTAAAGTCTTAAATGGGTTTTAAGAAATATTTAATAAACAATTTAATTGATTCAACTATTTTTTTTAATTGAAACAAAACAATGAATCACAAAAATGAATAGTATCAATTAATTTTTTAATTGGACCAATTAATTTTTTAAATGAATTTCTCTGATAGTATCAATTAAATTTGAGAAAATTTTGTTAAAAAATTGTATTCCTTATTGTTGTTTTTGATCTCAGCTTAAAACCATGCTTTGACTAAACTACAAGTGTAGCTTAACCAACAGAGGAAAAGTATCCTTGTCAAAATTGCGAATAAAAATTTTATTCCTTTACATTAATTACAATTTTAAATGCGAGCTAATTGGACATGAAGATTAAGGAATTGGTATTATTATGCTATAGAAAAGAAAATGCCAGATACCCATCTTTTATTTGGACGAAAAACCAGCCAGCGTTGATATAAGGCTAACATAAAAATAGTATTTTATTCCTATAGAAAATTTTGTCAACATTTTATTCCTTTAGAACATTTTGTCAAAATTTTATTCCTATGGAACATTTTGTCATAATTTTATTTCTATAAACAATTGAAGTACCTCTTAGGTGGAGAGGAATATTTTGCAAAATCTACTAAAAATCAAGAATTCTACCAATGTACCAAACAGTAAAAAATATACTATTTTTTGGTAGAATTCTACCAAGGGTGGCAACCGTAGAGGGGTCCGGTCGTCAAAGTGTGTATATTTGAGAGGTTCGACTGTAACAACTTGATCTGCAAAAAATGTACCTAAGCGATACAGTGAAACTTCTCAATCTTGGCTTCTCTAAAAACCTGACACCTCTCACAAGTCAAAAATTTCTATGAGACGTTTGCTATATTATCAGATTAGTTTGCAAATCTTACTTTGCAAAATTTTATTTATGTAGAAAGTTTTATAAAATTTTATTTTTTTTCAAAATTTTATTTCTATAGAAAATTTTTTACTAAAATTTTATTTCTATAGAAAATTTTACTAAAATTTTATTTCTTTAGAAAATTTTGCTAAAATTTTATTTTTTTAGAAAATTTTACTAAAATTTTATTTCTATAGAAAATTTTGTCAAATTTTAGACAAAATTTTCAATAGAAATAAAATTTTTCAAAATAAGAGTTTTTGGTTTGGTAGTTTTTTTGGTAAAAATTTCCCAAAATTGGGTAGATTATTTTTGGCTCGATTGGCAACCGTATTCCGGATCCATAAAGAACATTTTCAATGCTTTATTGGGGACGCTTTTTTTGCTGGGTTGTGGAATTGTCATGTTTCGAGAAAGTTTCTTTGGTTTTTATGTACGTTAGTTAAATGAATTAAAAACTATGAAATTTTATTTAACAATATGTCGAAAATTTTTTGTTTATTTATTTGTACTGAAATTGAAGTCGATTGGATAAAACCTTGATTAAAGACCGAAGGACATGTTAAATCGAATAATAATTTCACTAAAGACCATTTTATTTCTTTCTGGGTATTCCCTCATCTATAACAATTTGTTCCACTGTTGAATGGTTGATTGTATATATATATTCCTTTAATTTTATGAAACCAACTAAACCCCGTCACTCATTGGCTTAAAGGGTGTAACCAATTCGTCTTCAGCCATGACATCAAGTAAATAGTACGATATTTATGGTATATTTGAGCAATAAATTAGCAATTTAGTGCAAAAAAAAAAATAAGAGAAAAATTATACACATGAATATCAAGTAGCAAATCTTATAGCTAAGTTGAAGGTAACAATAAAGGCATACAAACATTTTATAAAATGGAACAAAATTGTTTTGTGTGAAAATCGAAGACTGAACATTGAAAAATACTCGAAAAAAAAAAATTTGGCATACGAAATAAAACAAAATGGAGGCTAGAAGGTGGTTGATTGATTACTTAACACCTTATAATGATGCATGTCAGAAAATTTCCTCCAAAAAAATAAGAAAAATAAAAAGAAATTGTATTTAATCAAAAAAATAATGCTGAACTTTGAACTTTTTACAGCAAGTTTTGAAGAAGTTTGAAAAACAAGAAAACAATAACAAAATTCATGTAAGAGGAAATGAAATGCCAAACCGAATTAGGATTTAATCGAAACAATTCTAAATGGTTCACAATGAAAATGGAAATTTGGCATTGGTTATATGGATCACAAGACCTTGATGTGTCTATCGAATATAAAGAAACAAGTTGGAATATATTGTCACGTGGAACTTCAACATTTTGATGAAACTCATGGAGTTGAGGGCACGGTTGCAGCAGTTGGTAGAATTCTATCAAAACGGTAGATTTTTTTTACTGTTTGGTAGATTGGTAATATTCTTAAGATTTTGGTAGGTTTTGTAAAATATTCCTCACTACTGACAAAATTTCTATAGAAATAAAATTTTGACAAAATTTTCTTTAGAAATAAAATTTTGACAAAATTTTCTGTAGAAATAAAATTTTGACAAAACTTTCTATAGAAAAACAAAATTGACAGAATTCTCTACAGAAATAAAATTTCGACAAATTTTTCTATAGAAATACAATGTTGACAAAATTTCCCATAGAAATAAAATTTTGACAAAATTTTCTGCAGAAATAAAATTTTGACAAAATTGTCTATAGAAAAAAAAAGTTGACAAAATTTTTTTTAGAAATAAAATTTTGACAAAATATCCTATAGAAATAAAATGTTGACTAAATTTAATAACAAAATAAACTGTTGACAAAATTTTCCGTAGAAATAAAATTTTGACAAAATTTTATAGAGAAATAAAATGTTGACAAAATTTTCTATAGAAAAAAATTTGAGAAAATTTTTATTGAAAAAAAAATTTTGACAAAATTTTCTATTGAAATAAAATTTTGACAAAATTTTCTATTGAAATAAAATTTTGACAAAATTTTCTATAGAAATAAAATTTTGACAACATTTTCTAAAGAAAAAAAATTTGACAAAATTTTCTATAGAAATAAAATCTTGTCAAAATGTTCTATAGAAACAAAATTTTGACGAAATTTTCTATAGAAATAAAATTATGACAACATTTTTTACAGGAAAAAATTATGACGAAATTATCAAAAAAAAAAATTAACAAAATTTTCTATAGAAATAAAACTTTGACAAATAATAGAAACAAAATGTTGATAAGATTTAAAATTTTGACAAAATTTTCTGTGGAAATAAAAATATTTAAAAATAAGATTTTTTTTGTTTTTGTTTTTTTGTTAAAATTTTGATAGATTATTTTCTGGCTCGACCGTGATACCATATGGTGTTATGGTGACATTTAATTTAACAAATGACATTTACCATTTAAAACAAAGTAAATTTGATGAAGTTGAAAAAAACGAAAAAAAAATTGCAAAACAAAAAAGAACTTTTTATATAGATATCAAATTTTATTAAAATTTTCTATTGATTTTCAATAAAAATAAATTGTGTTGAATTTTTCTGTAGAAATAATATTTTAACAAAGATTTATACCGAATAAAAAGTTTTTCTTTTGAAAATTTACTATAGAAATCAAATTTTGAAAAAAATTCTCTCCAAAAAATTCTGCGAAATTTTCTAGAAAAAATTTCTATAGAAAGAAAAATATAGAAATTTAAAAAAATTCATTTATAGAATAAAATCAACGAAACATAAGATAACAAAATTTTCTTTAGAAATTTTCTTAGTCAAAAACTCTAAAAATTGTCTATAGAAAAGAAGTTTTTTTATTAGTTCCAACAAATATTTTTAAGTTTTCTATAAACTTGACAAAAATATAGAAAATTTTCTTTAGAAGAAAATTTAAAAATTTCACCAAGATCTTCCATAAAAAATCAACGAAAACTATGTTGAGTGAATTTTCTATAGAAAATTTGTATTTAAAAAAATTGTCTATAGATGACTTTGGTCTATGATAAGTCAAATTTAAAGATTGGACAATTTTTGTTGACATAAAGTGTTGGGGAATTCCAATTTCATAGGCTGTGGTAAGTCACTAGGTATTCATTTTTATTACAAATAGATGATGCAAAGTTTCAGTAAATTTGAAATTTTCAAACAAATCTAGAAAATTTTCTTTAGAAGAAAATCAAAAAAATTTCACCAAGGTCTTCCATAAAAAAATCAACAAAAACTATCTTGTAGAATATTTTCATTTAAAACAAGTAAGGAAAGTCTAAAGTCGGGCGGGGCCGACTATATTATACCCTGCACCACTTTGTAGATGTAAATTTTCGATACCATATCACATCCCTCAAATGTTTGGGTGCTATATATAAAGGTTTGTCCCAAATACATACATTTAAATATCACTCGATCTGGACAGAATTTGATAGACTTCTACAAAATTTTTAGACTCAACATTTATGTCGGCTAATGCACTAGGGTGGAACACAATGTTAGTAAAAAATATGGGAAACATTTAACTCTGAAGCAATTTTAAGTAAAGTTTATTTATGATTTATCGCTCGATATATATGAAATAGAAGTTTAGGAAAATTAGAGTCATTTTTACATTTTTTCGACTGAGCAGTGGCGATTTTACAAGGAAAATGTTGGTATTTTGACCGTTTTTGTCGAAATCAGAAAAACATATATATGGGAGCTATATCTAAATCTGAACGAATTTCAACCAAATTTGGCAGGCATAGCTACAATGCTAATTCTACTCCCTGTGTAAAATTTCAACTAAATCGGAGTTAAAAATTGGCCTCTGTGGTCATATGAGTGTAAATCGGGCGAAAGCTATATATTAGAGCTATATCTAAATCTGAACGAATTTCAACCAAATTTGGCAGGCATAGCTACAATGCTAATTCTACTCTCTGTGCAAAATTTCAACTAAATCCGAGTTAAAAATTGGCCTCTATGGTCATATGAGTGTAAATCGGGCGAAAGCTATATATGGAAGATATATCCAAATCTGAACCGATTTCAACCAAATTTGGCACGCATAGTTACAATGCTAGTTCTACTCCCTATGCAAAATTTCAACTAAATCGGAGCAAAAAATTGGCCTCTGTGGGCAAATGAGTGTAAATCGGGCGAAAGCTATATATGGGAGCTATATCTAACTCTGAACCGATTTGGCTGATATTTTGCAAGTTTTTCGAGACTCATAAAATATTCGGATGTACGGAATTTGAGGAAGATCGGTTGATATACACGCCAATTATGACCAGATCGGTGAAAAATATATATGGCAGCTATATCTAAATCTGAACCGATTTTTTCCCAAATCAATAGGGATCGTCTTTGAGCCGAAACACGACCCTATACCAAATTTTAGGACAATCGGACTAAAACTGCGAGCTGTACTTTGCACACAAAAATACATCAACAGACAGACAGACGGACAGACAGACAGACAGACAGACAGACAGACGGACATCGCTAAATCGACTCAGAATTTAATTCTAAGCCGATCCGTATACTAAAAGGTTGGTCTATGATTACTCCTTCTTGGCGTTACATACAAATGCACAAACTTATTATACCCTGTACCACAGTAGTGGTGAAGGGTATAAATATCCGATTCGGGATTCGGGATTCGAGCTCTCATAGCTCTTGTTTGGCTTTAAAAGTTAAATCAGTCATGTCTGATTATAAATGCAGAACAATTGCATTTTCTGGTTATGAACGCTGGTTGTGGTTTTGACAACGCATCGTGTCATTTAATCGTTGTCAGATTGACACCGCCTGTTCTCTGTTTGACATCACATGTGTGTTGATTCATCTTCATGAACGGATCATTTTGAATCGTGCTCACCATTCACAATGTTTTCTGTGAGCGTTGGCTTGGTGGAAGGGACCATTTCTCTGATATTCCTTCATCTCAAAATAAAGATGAAGTCAATCCTCTTTATTTTAAAATATTTTTTTGTTTAAAAATTACATCTTCCTTTAATACTTATAAAAAAAACATCTTATTGGAAAACTATTTAGAGGAAAAAATTGAATATAATTTACAAGAGGAGTACTCTAAATGACATAACCACAGAAGTGCTGAAATTGGCATTTAATATAATTTATCACTATAATTATATCTTTCAAATTGTTTCTATTTACAATAAGACAATAAATGACGTTAAAGAATATAATAATCAATTGTTATTTTGCAAAATAATTTATTTATGTTTTATTTTAGGTACGCTTTCAAAGACAATACACAATACAACAATAACGTCATTGGTTCAGAAGTTAACTGCATTTGAATTTAGCAAAAAATAAAAATACAAATAAAAACACTCTCGGCAAATCATAACAATCTACTGACATATATACTATATAAAATATTTTAGTTAAAGGGTAATTGTTTATTTTTTTATAAATGTTAAATAAATCATAGCAGTTTATTAATTAAAATTGTTTCTATTAGATTTCATGCCAGCAATACGATCGAGATAATATGATGAGGAAGTATGAATGACTAACAATCAGTCTAATTGATGAAATCAGATGTGCATAAAGATCGGTGAGTGGAAAGGTTCATTAGAGGCAAGAAATAGATATATACACGCAAAGAAAAAACGATTGGTAAAAGTATACCGAAAAAGTGATTGTTTTGTTAGATTTTTCTTTTAATTTTTTGGGAATTAAAAAAAAAAAATTCACCAAAAAAATTTTTGGTTACAAAATTTTTATACCCTCCACCATATGATGGGGGTATATAAACTTTGTCATTCCGTTTGTAACACATCGAAATATTGTTGTAAGACCCCATACAGTATATATATTCAAGGTCGTGGTGAAATTCTGAGTCCCTGTAGCCACGTCCGTCTGTCCGTCCGTCTGTTCACATTCCCGTCCGTCTGTTGAAATCACGCTAGCTTCCAAACGAAACAAGCTATCGACTTGAATCTTGGCACAAGTAGTTGTTAGTGACGTAGGTCATATGGTATTGCAAATGGGTCATATCGGTTCAGTTTTACGTACAGCCCCCATATAAACCGATTCCAGATTTGGCT